>NC_034184.2:47848319-48093534 GCF_002021735.2 Oncorhynchus kisutch | reverse complement strand
TCACGTGTCAAAATTTTGATTGATGACCTATGTGAACCTATGTGAACTCTATGTGAACCCTATGTAGTGATGACGTGTGCATGTCTTCTGGTCAGGCAAGCCTGGTTAGGTGGGGGCTATGGGGTGAGTAAGGGTCCATTTGACAGGCCGTTAATGATTGATGACCCAAGCCTGATAGGCCAGCCTGGTTAGGTGGGGGCTATGGGGTGAGTAAGGGTCCATTGACAGGCCGTTAATGATTGATGACCCAAGCCTGATTTATGACCCTATGTAATGATTTATGACCCTATGTCATGTAGAAGGGTGCATGCCCAGGGTTGAGTAAGTGACCATGTGTCAGGTCAACCTGTACTGTTTTCTCACGGGTTGGGTTGGTTAATGGCCCCTTATAAAGCGCCTGAACAATACCTGTTAAGAGTGCACAAGATCTTAAGAATAACCATGGAATTTGGATTGGTACCAAACAGTGATGACGGTAACAACTGAAGCAGGCCCTCGGGTTGCCCATAGAGCAAGGGCAAAGTATCAACCAGCAATATATGATGCGCCAAAAAAACGTTTTTTAAATGTGTATAGAACCCAAATACCGCCAGCAAATGCTCTGGACAGATCAAGTGTTGATGTCTAATGGCCAGCAGTGGGGGTATCGGTTGATTACCTGGCCTGTAGAGTGACCCTCTATACGGTAGATGAAGGAGAAGAATATACAGACCAGACTGTAGGCTTGGAATATGGTGTTGAAGACTGGTCGGTTTTTTCGCAAGGTTGTATGTCCTGAACTGAGCCTTATCACCAAGGGGTATAGTGTGTTCACGGGCCACGAGACCCGTTGGGAAGGTAACCCTGACTCCTCAGGACAAATATTTCACAGGGTGAAAATACAAAGAAAGAATGGCCGACCGTGCGGCAGCGTGGAGTTCTATATCGGCACCGAGGCAATCCGAAACCACAAACCTTAGGGGTGGTGGCCTGACTGGGGATACCCGACTGCGTCTACTTATTCCTTTTAAGAGTTGGGATGTACTGGAATTGAAAATGTTGCAACCGTTGGATGCTCCTCTTTGTACAGAGCCAACAGCGTCAGAGCCTTGTTCATTTAAAGAAGTGCATAATATATACGAATCGTAAAGATTACGATGCAAAAGAGCCTCAAGAAGATACAGCGTCAGAAGAAAACTAAGTAAGCGGATGCTTTAAACCCCGCCCCCCAGATACCCAATGGCCTTGTTCTACAATAAAAAGAAAAAAAGCAGCCAGTTCTTCATTTCAGCATACACCATGGATCTCCAGACCATCTACGAGGAAGCCACTACGTCATGGGGGCCCGACACTAAAGACTCTATGCCACGAAGCCCTACACTCTACGCACCCCTGGCAAGACCCGTGACACCCCCGACATTTACCCAGCCTGAGGATGTGTTTGATGGGGTGGCCAGTACTATTTTTGTGGATACAATCAAGGCCTCTGTGGCTACACTTTTAAACGTGGTGATTGGCGAATATATACGAGAAAAATGCATCGGCTGTGAGATCAATCATCCCAGCCAGCGTCGTCATCCTTGCCTCTACGACCCTCCTAGATACTACTTTTTCAATCATTTTGAGGAGCTGGTGAAAAGACTGTGGTCCTGCCGTTTTATACCAGCGCTGGTCATCGCCCTGGAGTCTATGGGTATTGCGCCGTCTATCCCTAGAGTTTACGGGGTAACCGAAGCCTTCCTACATGAACTGAAGGAGGCCATCTTCATCCATGAGAAACTCAAAGAAATCCGACACACCCTGGTGGACGACAACAAATACAGGGAAGCTGTGGTGGCTGATGTGATGCTTTTCTGGCTCAATAAATCCCAAGAGACCGAGTGACATTTTGTTTATTTAGAGCTATGGGTAACTATGTGTCTACGATGTTTGAGCGAATAAATACATTTTTTCTTTTGAGAGACCTTACAAATGTTATGCATCAGATTATTGAAAATAAAGTGAACAATGTAAAGTTCTACACAACCCACAATACAGGGGTTATTGTAGAGCGTGTGTTAAAAATGGAGCAAATCATGAAACATGTCCGACATACGGGCGAGAGTTTACAATGGTCACATATGGTATCAAGGCTTGTTGAGGATTCTGAAGAACTAGAAATAACTTTGGCTAAGATTTTACATTATTTGTTTGAACCACCCTTTAATGTGAATGTGTATCATATTTGTTGTTTATATACTTATATATCAGACGTGTGTGTTTTAAAAATTCAGCGAAACAAACCTGTAAATCTAAACAATATATACAGGGTGTTGCATGCTGTGATTGTTGAGAAAACGGGGACTTGTATCTTGCAACAAATCCTGAATTGTCTGTATACGTAATAATTGTTGCATTCTTAAAATAAAAATTCACAAACTGAAATGTTGTCGTTATATGAAAGTGGCTCATTACAGTTATTGTACCTCAGAGAGGCAAGAAGGATGGCTGAGCAGCTGTTGAAAAACATATATTATAATCCCTCTAACCCCGGGTCTTATGGGGGTAAAGAGCGTTTACAGAGAGCTATAGTCGAAGAAACAGGTAGTCTGTTAAGCGATGCTAAAGTGAATGAATGGTTATCAGAGCAAGATGCCTACACTCTACATAAACCTGTAAGAAAACATTTTTTTCTACGCATCCATTATCCCAATTTCAGGCGGATCTATGTGACATGCAGTCCCTTGCCGATAAAAATGATGGAAATCGCTACATGCTAACGGTTATAGATATTTTCTCTAAATTAGCCTATGTAAGGGTGTTAAAAAATAAGAGCGGGGCAGAGGTGACCAGGGCCTTTGAATCGATCTTGAAGGCAGGAGGCGCCCCCAAGAAAGTGCAGACGGATGGCGGAAAAGAATTTTTTAATAAAACATTTCAGAAGCTAATGAATAAGTATAATATAGTACATTTTGCTACAGGCTCTGATTTGAAAGCTTCGGTTGTGGAACGCTTTAATAGGACTTTGAAAGAGCGGATGTGGCGCTATTTTACAGCTCACAACACCAACCGATATACAGACATAGTTCAGGATTTAGTAAACGGGTACAACCACAGCTACCATAAGACTATACGTATGAAGCCCTCGGAGGTCTCTTCGGAAAACTCTTTTCAAGTCTTTAAAAATATGTATGGTTTGTTCCCACTTCGCCGTAAGAAAAAAATGACTTTTAAATTCCTAGTGGGTGACTTGGTGCGTATATCAAAGTTGAGGGGTGTTTTCGACAAAAATACGAACAAGGCTTTAGCTCGGAGTTGTTTACCGTTACCGAATGTCTGCCACGCATTCCGCCGGTCTACAAATTAAAAGATTATGACGGGGATCTTATAGAGGGATCTTTTTATGAGAAGGAATTACAGAAGGTCCAGTTGGGTAAAGACAAAGTCTTTCACGTGGAGGAGATTCTAGATCAGAAGAGAGAAAAGGGTAAAAAATGGTTACTGGTCCGCTGGAAAAACTGGCCTCAAAAGTTCAACAGTTGGGTATTGGAGCAGGATGTGGTGGAGGCAACGGGGGTTAATTTAAACCCCTAGTCATGATAACTAGCGCATCATTCGCGTGTACACAGTTGGGCATCATGGAACACAGCGGCTTCTACCTGACTCTCCCCAGTAATGCGTCGGCACAGATATATCGTAATAATCAGAGTTCGAAGTATACAACCAATTTTCCAAAGCCTATAGAGTTATCAGAGGCTTGGGAAGTAGGTCTCAGCGAGATTACATACCCCCATAGTTGGTATAATATCAAAGCTAAGGACCGTGATTTTTATTGCAAAAGGTTCTCGGAACCTGCGATACTTATTAAGCTTAAAAAAGGTTTCTATAGAACCGTCGACAGGATCGTCTCAGAGTTGAATGAACACCTAACCCTGAACAAGATGGAAATATTCCTATTCTACAATCCAATCCATAAAAGGATACAAATCTCAGGGCCTGCTAACGGAGGTATAAAGACCAGCGGTAATTTATCCTACATGTTGGGGATGGGTCCCAATAAATGGACGTATGTGAACGATAAATTATTCCCATTCCCTGCGGATATACATGCAGGCTTTTACAACATATTTGTCTATACCGACATCATAACCTATCAAAGGGTCGGAGACAGCTGTGTGCCCCTCCTGCGAACAGTTCATATAGACGGCAAGGATGGGGACATCGTCACTGTCAATTATGACAAGCCGCACTACGTACATGTCAGCAAGAACTATATTGAAAACATTCTGGTTGAGCTTAAAACGGATCAGAACGAAAACATTGAATTTACTTATGGTAAAACGATTGTAAAACTCCACTTTAGACCCACCAAAACCTCTCTACATATATAATAGCTGTATTATATTTATAAACATAATACAAATAAAAGTGTTATGGAGCACCATCAGCTCGACCCTAACCGTTATGTTTCATACTATGTGGATCAAGTGGGTAATGGACTACCAGGATATCATGGAGCGCCGACAATGTATGGTTCGGGGATAGGAGGTATATTCCGTAACCTCTTCAGGATGGTTTTACCGTTTATGAAGAGAGGCTTCAGCATAGCCAAACCACATTTAAAATCAGCGGCTAAAAATATAGTAAGTGAGGTTGTAGCCAATGCTATGACCCGAAGGGCGTCACCAGAGGTGGAGCATCAAGAAGGCTCGGGGCTTATGATATTGTCTCGAAGGCCAAAAAAGAGACCCCCTGGTTTAAGGCGTAGACCGGCACCTAAAAGCGGCGGTTAACTGTTAAAAGAACCTCAGTAAGTCAAAGACGGGGTAAAGTGAGGAGGTCTGTACCAAAACAGGCTAAAAGAATACTAGGAAGTATTTTCTAAAAGAATAAGTGACATGGCTCTTTTACATCGAATGTCCTCTGAAGCTATAAAGACAGAACTTGATCTTTTCACGGCACCGTTAACGCAGCATTCAATAGATAGATCCAGTTATGTGGAGATAGCCCCTCTCTCTGCTATTACCGATAACGGGCCTATCGAATTTTTCATACCAGGCCATGGTGACAACTATCTGGACCTCAACAACACCTTGGTGCATTTACGTCTAAAAGTGACCAAAAGAGATGGGTCTAATATTGCAGACGATGCCAAAGTGAGTCTCATTAATTACCCCTTGGCCACCATTTTCTCCCAAGTTGATGTGACTTTGGGTGAACGCCTAATCAGTCAAAGCAGCGCTACATACCCTTATAGAGCCATCATGGAGTGTTTACTAAACTACTCCGAAGACACTCTCAAAACCCAATTTAGCGCCGGGCTGTTTAGCAAGGATACTGCAGGAGCCTCTATGGAATCGACAGACCCTTCCACCGGTGCAAACAAAGGACTAGCGGCACGAGCTCGCTACTGCGCCGAATCTCGAGAGTTTCATTTGCTAGGCCCTATACACTCTGACATTTTCTTTCAAGAACGGTTACTCTTAAATTCGGTTGATTTAAGATTAAAATTAACCAGGGCCAAGGATGATTTTTGCCTGATGTCTCCCCAAGACGGGGATTTTAGTTTGAAAGTGTTGGGGGCAACCCTTTTTATTAAAAAAGTATCTGTATCTCCGGCCGTGCGCCTGGGTCACTCACATGCTTTGATGAAAGGAAATGCCCTTTACCCTCTCCAAAGAATTACCATGAAAACCTTTAGCATACCTGTGGGCAGTAGAATCTGCAGTCAAGAAAACCTATTTCTAGGCCCTTTACCTAGATATGTGGTTATAGGTCTGGTTGATCACGCCTCTAATACGGGCAGTTTAGATAAAAAAAACTTTAATTTTCAGCACTTCAATGCAGAGTATGTAGCGCTCTGTCAGGACGGACGTCAGGTTCCGGCGAAGGCTTTCCAACCACAATTTAATAACAACATATCTGTGCGAGAATTTTACAATCTATTCCTGGCTACAGGGCGACATCTAAAAGATCTCTCTTTACCTATTGACAGAAATGATTTTGCAGAGGGTTACACATTGTATGCTTTCAATTTATCACCTGATGATGACACCTCAGGAAATCTGTCTGTGGTGTCCCAAGGTAACCTCAGGCTGGAAATGCGTTTCCGTACACCTTTAGCCTGTACAGTTAGCATGATTGTTTACGCATGCTCTGATTCAATCTTGGAAGTGAATGCCCGAAGACAGGTCTTAGTGGATTATTATTAAGGACCTTTGAACAAAGACATGAATACCCAAGAGTTGGACGGGCTCATGAGCCGCTTGATTGGAAAACAATTTTGTGGAGTGTTGGCTTGTGATGAATTACCTATTGAGATATGGTCTGAGAGGCCTGCAATGTTTATTGTCAATACCCATCCTAAACACATGCCTGGTGAACATTGGCTAGCTATGACATTAGAACAGGAAGGTGGACGAAAAATCTCAACTTTTTTTGATTCCTATGGCTTTCCCCCCGGTTTTTCACATTTCCCTAAATCTATTAAAGATTTTTTGACCCTAAACGGTACAAAGATCTACTACAACATCAAACAAGTGCAAGATAACCTTTCCACTACATGCGGTCACCACTGTGTATTTTACCTGTGCCAAAGAGCCCGGGGAGTTTCTTTTGAAGATGTTATGTCTCTTTATAAGGATGATTTAAGAAGTAATGATAACCTTGTATCTTGTTTTGTTAGAAAATATCAAAAGTGTTCAAATGTGTGTCCTTTAAGAACGCGTAATCAAGGCGTATGCTCACGTCATATGTTTCAAGAATGCCACAAATGTTAACTTGCTTATTTTTCAAATAAAAAATTTATTGAATTTAATCATAGTCATTCAAAAGTCATTTTCAAAAGTCTAACCACGCCGAGAGATCGGGTTTAGGAAAAGGTCCTGAGACGTTCATGGGAGTAAATGAGTTAGCATCATCGCTTTCATATGGGACCGGTGTCGTTGGGGCATCTTTAGGGGTGCTGTATCTCGTTGAAGGCTTTTGTTTTAAAGCTTGAATCTGTTGACGAAGCTTATGGTTGGGTACACCGGAGAGGGGGATGTTGAGGATTGCCAGGGCCTTAAGAAACTGACGCCAGCCGGGAGGCCTTCGGTCATCAGCAACCTTGTGGGCAGCCGTGGTACTTTTAAGCAAGTCCTGCATATGGGACCCCCTAACCACAGAGCCCTGAAGGATAAACTCTCCAGAGTCGTTCCAAGCAGCTATCCCCTTTGAGTCTTTTATCTTGTTCATAATGTATTTAACATTCTTCCTGTTACGTAAAGGCACATGTGTCAGTAGGTCATGCATAACTTTATCTTCAAATGGCATTTGAGCTTCACCCGACATATTATCTCCACTAGGTAAGATCGACGGTACAGGCCTTACAGGGGCATGGCTATCGTTAGGTTCGACATCTGTTAAAGGGTCCGGTAGGGAAAGGGTTAAATGGTTAGTCTCTCTCTCCCCTTGCTTTACCCGAGTCAAATACCTTTGCATTAGGTTTGTGTATTTTTGAATCTTATCATAGGGGTTCAATCCTTTTCGGTTCAAAACATCCTTCATGGCCGTATCCAAATCATTTTCCGCTGTTTGTCTGATATCTTCAGGACCCTGCATTTGTTTTTTAAGTCTATCCAACTCTTGTTGAGGCACCAAGTACATTTTAGTGGCCATCACACCACGTGTTCAACCCCCACGTCTGGCCGCAATAAGGCTGGTGATGAAGGGCACGGCTATACTGAGTAAAGGTAGAAGAAAACCCCCAGACTGTTGTATACTATGTCTTTTCTTTTGAAGACTGGCCCTTTTATTGGCAAAGAGTTTGATCGCTGTCTTTTGTCTCCTTAATTTTTCAATTGGTTCAGGGTGAGTGGAATGCGTCCTTTGAGAAGATTCAAAGCAATCTCACATAGGGCTAATATGAGATCTGAAGAACAGCGACCCAAGATGGCCTTCCGTTCTTTAGCTGTAGAACCTACTAGCCTTCTCAAGAGGGGGAGGTTTCTTTTTAAACGCAGAGACATAGCGTTTACTTTTTAGGAAGGTATGCAGCAGGCCTCTCCCCCGGAAACAGCCCTGTACGTAGCCTAAGGTGTTCTGGAGTATTTGCTTTTAAATCCACGATTAAATAAGAAAATGGCTCTTTGGTAGCGTCCTCATAGCTCTCCATAAAGTATGATTTCCGTCCAGGGTACATCTGCTGAGCTAGAGTGCTAATTTGCAGTTTGTCTCTAGGATTTTTAAACAATACCATGTAGTTGGCATTCAAGCTAATGGTCCGACTATTTTTACCTTGGTGAAACACATTCTGGACCAAGTAAAGCACGGACAGGTTTCTATGATGAGTATATTGGGTAAAAGCTCGTGCAATTTCAGGGTGTTCGCTACCAGCAAATAGCATATCGTCCAAAACCAGCAGATTATTTACATGTGGGGGGAGAAGTTCATCATCAGACAGAGAATCGGGTATTCCTTCAACAAACTTGATTTTTATTGTCTTCAATAATTCATCATACAGAGGTTGGTAACATGAATAACACCATACAATATTGTCAGGCTTTTGAGATAACACATGTTCAGAATTCTCTAAAATACTTTTTACAAAAAAAGTTTTACCACTGTTTGAAGGGCCTGCAATTAATGCTGGAAAAGGCAATTGTAGCCGGGGGTCAAAACCCTCGACAGCAGTCATAATATCTTAAGCTTTAAGACACACTGGGGCTTGTAGCATAAGTCAGTAGCCAAAGGGCAATGTGGTACCGTCAGGCAATAGCTGTCTCTTGTCATAGACTACCCTGAATCTTTTAGTGAGTGGTGCGTTTCTTAGATGGAACCCCTTTTTATCCCTCACTATTTTGTTGTAGGAGCTCAAAATCTCCAAGTCACTATTCTTGTCCTTTACGAACCCCTCGACCAAGCGCGTGATTGATTCCAAGTTTACACGCGGTGCATTTTCATAGTTTTGAGTCACGCCTTTGGCTTTCAACACCACGTGATTGGCTTTAGTCCTAAAAGCATAGCTTTTTGGACCACATGAGGACCATTCTGTAATATGGTCACCCTCTTCGAGTTCACTCGTTAAACCCCCAAGATAGTTGCTAAGTGGGGGGGTCCAATCCCCCGGTTTGCTTACATAGACCACAGAGTCTGTGTCGTGGTAAAGAACCCGCCTCTGAAGCTGTTCCATGAGGGTGTACAGTTCAAGGCGGCCATAGGCTGTGGTAAATGCTGCAAGAAACACATTTACATTACCCGGGGGTAGAACCCACTTTTGGTGGCGCCTCCATTGCACCAAGGCAATGTCTTGACTCAAGAAGGAAAAATGTGAAATTTCGTATTGGTCCGAAAAAACAAATTCCAAAAATTCTTCGGGGTCTTTAATGATCGAAGTTGTTAGCATATTGCATCTCTGCGCTAATTTCCCCCAAAGGGAGTTCAAGTACAATTTCGACACATTTCTTTTGGTTTTGTTGACCTCTATTCTGTCAGGGTCAAGAAGTATGCCTTCTCTGTCATGGTAGTCTTGAATGTACTGGTCTTTACTTTCTTGATCTGTGACCGATGCAGGATAGCCTGAAGCCATCTGCTTGCATCTCAAGAAGGTTTTGATGTACTCTTTAAAAAGTGTGTCTGATTTCCTGGAAAAGTTCCACACTTCAAAGATTTTGGCCACACGATACCCCTTCTCTAAAGCCTTAGAGAATTCTACAGTGACCCATACACCGGTCAGGGCTCTTTCTTGATCTGTGTGATCACAGGGGTTTTCCTGGTTGTGGTTTTCACAGCATGTGCGACAAAGGGGAAAGAAAAGTTTTCCTTTAGGACCCTTGTAAGGCAACACAGGTATAAACAGCCCCCTAGGAGGGTAGACAGTCGCTTTGATTAAACCAAAATAATTTTGGGGTTCGTCAAAGTCGCTGTGAATAATTTCAGGATGCCCTATAGGATAGAATGAGGAACTCATTACATGAGGATATAGGGATGTAAAATCTACATAGCCTATTGTCTCGTCGGGTTGAGCTACATAACGCAATGTCAAAGCATTGGTCCGGCCTCCAAACAAGGCCTGTCGCGGTTCCAGGGGCTCTGGAGGGTCATAATGGGTAAGGAAGGCCTTAACACTAGGATCTGCCTTTTTGAGGGCTGTCCATTCGTGCTCCCACAAAACCACAACTTTTAACCCGTAAGTAGCCTTTAAAGAATTCAGTTTGTCTTGAAACTCTTGGTACATTTCCCCAAAAGTCTTTTGGGTTAGGACACACAAGGTGTGGGGGACAAAGCATAATTTACAACCGTGGAAGAAACAACCGTTGTACTCATACACTGTCTCAACCCCGTCAATCTGTGTGTATCCATCTACATGGTAAGGCCCAAAAGCCTTCTCCCCCCGATTCAAAGCATGTTGGATAAAAATATCTTTATCCTGGGCCAAGTACTCCAACCATTGAATGGAACCACTAGAGTAGGCCTTGAATTGGCGTCGGTAGTTGTCTGGCGATGGGATAGCTATAGATTCAGGAGTTAGATAGTGTGTACGATAGGTTTTCATGCACGCTGATGCAATAGTTGTACAGCTCCAGGGGTCAATGCCCGCATCTTTGATTACCTCTTCTCTGAATCTGAGGCATCCTTCACGAAGTATAACAACGTCATTGTCACAGTATGATTCCATCTCTTTATGGAAATCAAAAGTGCCATGTCTTACGGTCTCGTACCATGTCATGAATCTCTCACGCTCTTTGGGAGACATTTGATCACACCCGTACATTTCGGGGGCTGGATAAGATCCTATATAATGTAGATTCTCCTCAGATGTGAAGAAATTAGGGAAATAGCCTTTGACAGAGTTTTCAAAACCCAAGGCCTCTGGCATTTGAGCCAATCTCATGGGTAAGAAGCTTAAGCTGTCAATGTATCTCTGTTTGAAGGCGGGGTCAACAAAGCATAATATTTTACTCCCTTGAGCTATGACACTGGGGGCCCCGCCTTGCTGTATCAAAGGGTTCAGAAGCAGATAGGAGTCATAGGCCCTAGCATTGTGAGCTATAAACGTGAAGTTTCTGTACTGGGCTTTTCTAAAATGTTTTAGAAAGAGCCGGGCACAATTGGGTCCCTCGGCCGACCATTTTTCACCCTTGAAAGTCATGGTTGACACAAAAATAGGCAAATGAACCCCTGATTGCTGATTTGTCTCAAAATCATAAAACACATATTTCTCTGTATGTTC
The DNA here is from genome assembly GCF_002021735.2 of Oncorhynchus kisutch. Classification (NCBI taxonomy): domain Eukaryota; kingdom Metazoa; phylum Chordata; class Actinopteri; order Salmoniformes; family Salmonidae; genus Oncorhynchus; species Oncorhynchus kisutch. The sequence goes on along the minus strand of NC_034184.2, from coordinate 48,082,364 downwards.
ATCTTCAGCCAAGGGCTGAATGTAACACTCATGTGTTACTTCTTGAACCGCTTCCGCGTCTCTGCTTTTCAAAGGACCTTTACAGATTGGGCAGTGTATAATTCCACAAACATGAGGTTTAGGGCTATCTATTTTAAGGTTGTAATTGCAATGACATTTTGGACATTTCTTGTTAATGTCACAACTGCTTACAGATTTACATGCCTTGGGATGCCATGTTTCAGTTTTGTGTTTTTCGTAACAGTAGGCCGAACGACATGTGCGGTGACAATCCGCACAGGGGGTCAAGTTTAGCGGCTGCATAGGGCAATGTTTATCCAGACATACTGAACAGTTGTAACGGCACGAGTGCCCCCCCATGCGTGTGTAGCCGGTATGACAGGCTGGACAGACATATGGCGCGCCTAAAAAGGCTGTGATGTTAGTTACGGCATAGTAATGCTCATTTTGCACATAAAAGTACATAGTCTTAGGATGTGGTTCGGGTATATTTTGGAACTTGAGGAGAGCGTCATTAGCCCTACTGTGGTACAAAACCACAATCTTGATGTTCAGAAAGTTTTCAAATTTGACTATGTCTGAGAAAGCCACAGCATCCTGTATACCGAGACCCACCGCAGTTTGTAGCTCTCGAGCTTTTTGTAACGCGGCTTGATCAGTACATCCTGGGCTGAGTAAGTGGGCCAAACCTATGGCAAAACATAGCTTATTACCTGGATTGTGAACGTTTATGAGATAGGCCCTTTTATTGCTTATGATTTCGGACTGCATTAAACTCTCGAGCTTTCGTCTCTGACCCCCGCCCCCTTGTGGTTGTCGTACTAATTGTACTACAAGTTCGAGGGTCCTATCTGCTAGCACGTTTAAATTTGACTGAACAAGGCGTTCTAGCAGTTTAACAAATTGTTCAAGCTCTGCTTCACCATTCTGTAAAATAAGCGATACCTTGCTCTGTAGACTGTCTCCACAAATTTCCAACTGTAAGAGATCCCTAGGTTCGCTATAATCTCTAATCCTCGCTAACAGTTCATTCAAAGTGTCCATAAGCATTACGTAAAACACAGCATATTCCCGAATCTGACCCCCCCATGCGAAATTGAAAAACTGGCGAACCTCAATATTGTTGAATTTATTTCGACGCAAAACATGTACACTTCGATCAAGACCTCCCCCCTCCAGATTTGCTAGGCAATTGTCCAACTGTTCAAAAACATCGTATTGGGTTTCAGACTCTTCGGACATTGGTGTTAAAGGCTGATTTATAGGTGTCTGGGGTGCCGAATTAAACCTAGCGCTCTCGTTCTGTACACTGATCTCAAGACCGCCCCCCTCCAGATTTGCTAGACATTTGTCCAACTGTTCAAAAACATCATATTGACTTTCAGACTCTTCGGACAATGTTGTTAAAGGCTGTCTTAGAGGTGTCTGTGGGGCCGAATTAAACCTAGGGCTCGCGTTAAGCTGGGTAATTAGAGATATGATGGTTTCGGGAATCTGTGTTAACATGTTTTCCTCGGAAGGCCCTGACTCATTCATACGTGTAATAATGTCTATGAGTTCGGAGGGAATCTGGGATAATAGATTTTCATCTATTGTCATTATGTCAATTACCCCCGAATCATTCATATGGTTAACTATATCTTGGAGCTCTGTAGGGATCCTGGCTAAGAGGGTTTCAATTGTCTCACTTTGGTCTATAGGGGGCGCCATCTGTCTAATTAAGGATGTGTGTGTGTGTGTGTGTGTGTTTACATGTGTGTTTTTTAACGGCGGTATTTGCTTGTTTTAGCCCTAATGTTTTTTAACATACGGGGTAGCTCGCTACGCCAGAATGACACATCCTGATTGTATTGATGCTCGAGTAGAATACACATGCGCCTCTGGAGTAGAGCCTTTCGTGATTTTAAACCCAGGGTAAACGCTTTGAAAAAACGTTCTTGGTCTATTTCAGAATCTGCTGTTTCCCCCACAGAATTGGCCGATTCAAGAAGGTTGGCAGCTTCACAGAACATCAAATCGTCTACCTCAGAAATGTCATTTAAATCTTTGACATCATCAGGTTTCGCTGTTTTCTTGACTGGTGTCTTTGGAGCCTCCTCGGGGATGCTTGTCTGGGCATCCTCCGATGTTTGTGCGTTATCTTTATAAGCCGGTGAGGAGTCTGAAATAAAAATAATACATACAAAAATAGGTTATTAACCCTAAAATATGTTAAAAATGCCAAATACATTTCAGATATAAGCCTATATATTAACAATACATTAATTAAATACCTCGGCTTTTTTGACGAGGGCTGTTCTGAAGAAGCTCTGAAACCAGGGGCTGATGTCTTTGTTCAACCTGTATTACAGCATCTGCAGGTTCGGTAGATGGTGAGCCTGAAAAAAAAAAATAAAATAAAATAAAATACAAATAAAAACAGCATTAGGCCTTGTTTTAACATATTCCGGCATAAAAAAAATATATAAATATTAAAATAATAATATATATAAATAATAATATATAATTGATTCATACCTAGTCCTTGGAACGACGTCTCGTGAATATCGGCCAAGTAGAATTGTTCGGGTGAAGCGGAACTGTGGATCTGAGCACTAATTATCCTTTGGTGTTTAGAAATATGGGGGACAACGTTGTCCTGGCCAAGGGGAGTTGACCTGCCGTTTAAAGTCTCTGTTCGCTGCTTTTGTGTAAATACATCCTGGGAGTAGGGCAGAATTGTCTCGTAGTCATATGCTTCGCAGAAACCGTTCAGGCTCCATAGGGCCTCGTTTAACCTTCTAGGCTTTAGGTCCTCTGTAAACATATAAAATAACTTTTAATATAAGATGCCCACACTTTTTGTTTTTAAGGTATAAATATTTTTATGTATGGAATTCTTGGAGCTTACTTACGTTGACAATTCAGGGCAGGCGTTTGTTTGTCTGCACTTTGTTTCGGAGCCCCATTGGATGGTTCGAGCTCAGTTATACCTCGGAGTATCTGCGTGAATGCTTCAGAATCTATAAAACATTCGACAATATTAAAGCTATAATCACTTTAGCTAATATTGCCTTGTTATACGGTAAGCATACTGATCCTAATGATTGTTTAATATTTCTATAACATCCCACGCTTTTCAAACAATTCCCCACAACAACCAAATCTAATAAAGATTTATTTCAAGAACTCACCTTGCGATAGATCCATTAGACTGTTTTCCCCGATTATCTTTTTTAACGCTTCAGTCCGATAACGATTCTTGGAGTTTCTGGAGGTGCTGTTTGCATCGGAACTAAAACGCTGCTAACATTGCCCATGGTTTCTAGCGCTTTTGTACCCTACGACCTAGAGAAAAACCCCTGAATGATTTTTTACATAGCATTTGGGGTTTGTCGTTTTTTTCGGGCTATACCGCCCATGGTATATTTGACACATTTCAAACACATGGTATTGGGTGTGTCTAAACATTAGGATCCTTTTGGATCTTCTAAAATCTCCGGGGTGCTAGCACCTAGATGCATGGGGGGTGGGTTGGTCTCGACATCGCTGGGATGAATGACTTTTTAGCCCACCTAAAAAAATAGTTTTATGAAAGGCCTTTAAGATTAGGAGTCGTAAGACACAATATTATTGTTGGGGGGTAGGCATCTGTTTTGCAGGCTAGTGTAAACCTTGGTTTCAAACGACCCACCAGGCATGCAAGGGTATTTTTTTAATAAACAACCCGCCCCCCCTTTTTCTGTTTTTGAAACACACACACACACACACACACACACACACACACACAGCCACTACAGAAAACTCCCTCACGCACATACGCGCGCACATGGCTTTTTCCGCAAGTTTTTTCTCAGGGACAGACTGCGCTAAGAGTGAACAAACGCGAGAGTTCATAACGTGGTGAGATTCTGATTTTAAAACCATTTATTTCATTCAAAATATTTAGTACATACATTTTATATCCTTACATTCTTAAGGTATTTTACGATGCCTTTCTTACAGATCCTGGGAGCTTATGCAACCAACCGCCATTGTCCGTGTCGAGTTCACCCTCAAAAGGCAAGGCTCTCTTGCTAGGTCCATCAACACTTGGTAAGTTTTCACTCCAGGGGTAGATCCTCCGTCGGGCCTTTTGGTCTTGACTCTGTCTCAAGGAAAGCCTCGCCCAGCGCTTTAACTGTTCCCCATTTTGGAAGAGAATGTCCAGCTTATTCATAAGTGTTATGAAAATTGGATAATCCACCCATTTAAAACTAAACACAGGAATAAAAAAGTTTACATGTTTGCGTGCTCTGGAAGCTACAGGAGAATTGACAGACTTTGTAGCATTATACTTATCATAAAGGTCACAGGCTAAAATTGTCACTTTGTTGTCAGGGCTATAGTCCATTGAAGCAATTCTTAGAGCCTTGAGATCACTGCGGCCGCAGACCTGTTCTTCCAACGCATATCCTGGCACATTTGTAACACTCAGGACCTGTTCAATTTTACAAAGAGCCAGCCTGATGTTTAGCCATTCTCTCATCCCCAGAGCCGGGGGAAAACTCCCAGGTTTTGCAGGATAAAGGGGTTTGGGTCCACGGTCTGTGAATATCTTTACCGTAGAATCCTCCGGGTGGAATATGTAAGACATGTGGCCCTCACTCGTACCCAAAAATCCTTTAAAACATTCTGGAGCTTCACACAGAACTTCTTCAAGGCTTTGGTCACTGGGTTCATGACAAGCCGAGCATAACATCCCTAAAATTGGCATAGGTGTCATTTTTGTTTAATATTCAGGGGGGTTATCATGTACAGTCTTAAACAGGTATTGTTCAGGCGCTTTATAAGGGGCATTAACCAACCCAAACCGTGAGAAACAGTAACAGGTTGACCTGACACATGGTCACTTACTCAACCCCAACAACACCCCTGGGCATGCACCCTTCTACATGACATAGGGTCATAAATCATTACATAGGGTCATAAATCAGGCTTGGGTCATCAATCATTAACGGCCTGTCAAATGGACCCTTACTCACCCCATAGCCCCCACCTAACCAGGCTTGCCTATCAGGCTTGGGTCATCAATCATTAACGGCCTGTCAAATGGACCCTTACTCAACCCATAGCCCCCACCTAACCAGGCTTGCCTGACCAGAAGACATGCACACGTCATCACTACATAGGGTTCACATAGCGTTCACATAGGTTCACATAGGGTCATCAATCAAAATTTTGACACGTGACATCTACTTTAATCTCTCTTAGAGCAGCCAGACGGAAGCCACTCCTCAGTAAAAGGCACATGACAAAACACTTGGAGTTTGCTAAAAGGCACCTAAAGGACTCTCAGACCACGAGAAACAAGATTCTCTGGTCTGATGAAATCAGGGTTGAACTCTTTGGCCTGAATGTCAAGTGTCACGTCTGGAGGAAACCTGGCACCATCCCTACGGCGAAGCATGGTGGTAGCAGCATCATGCTGTGGAGGTGTTTTTCAGCGGCAGGGACTGAGACTAGTCAGGATCAAGCGAAAGATGAACGGAGCAAAGTACAGAGAGATCCTTGATGAAAACCTGCTCCAGAGTGCTCAGGACCTCAGACTGGGGCAAAGGTTCACCTTCCAACAGGACAATGACCCTAAGCACACAGCCAGGACAATGAAGAAGTGGCTTCAGGACAAGTCTCTGAATGCCCTTGTGGGGCCCAGCCAGAGCCCAGACTTGAACCTGATCCAACATCCCTGGAGAGACCTGAAAATAGCTGTGCAGCGAGGCACCCCATTCAATCTGACAGTTTGAGAGGATCTGCAGAGAAGAATGGGAGAAATCTTGTAGTGTCGTACCCAAGAAGACTCAAGGCTGTAATCGCTGCCAAAGGTGCTTCAACAAAGTGAATACCTATGTAAATGTGATATTTCAGTTACATTTTTTATACATTTGCAAAAATTGATTAAAAAAACGTTTTGCTTTGTAATTTAGGGTATTGTGTGTAGATTGATGACAAACATTTTTTTAAATCAATTTCAGAATAAGGCAAAATAATAAATAAAATAATGTAGCAAAATGTGGAAAAAGTCAAGGGTACTTTCCGAATGCACTCTAAACTATATGTTTTATTGAGATGCAATTGGCTGACACAAACAACAAGCTCGCACAGTTCTAATCACCTAACACACACACACATTAAATGAGCAGAGGGCGGGTCCAGTATGTAAATCAATTATAATTTAACAGAACCGAGACCCGTGGCAATTATATCAGACCCAATGTAGATTCGAGACAATAGTCCGAATTTAGGACCCGGTCCCAGACTACAAAATTACAGCGATTATTTCAGCATTACGTGCATAAAAAAAATCTATTTAATTAAAGTCCACCAACTACCGAATTTATATAGTTTGATGTTTTTTTTTGTTGAAGTTTCGGCTTGCAGTGCTGCCTTGCTATAACATCGGTTCGGCTGTTAACAGTTATGGAATCTGACGATGCTAATGTGGCTGTAGCCCTGTGCTTAAATTGTACATCCGAAGGTGCCGGAACAAAAGGTGAGCGCGAGAAAGGGATGACCTGGGGAGCTCTGAGGTACCTAGAACGCATGATTTAAAAAATATCACCATTCTAATAAAGCATTGCATTCATATAATCACATTTGTGTTGTGGCATAGAGCAGCATTGTAGAGGCATTTACAGAAGTTGCATTCTACCTCATTTTACATTACTGGAGACTTTGGCGTAATCTTTACTTCCGAATTCAGTGCGTTCAAGACAACTGTGAAATTGGCGAAAATCTATCTCTGACTGGGAAAATTTGTTTTGAACGGTCATCCCCATAGACCCTGGTTTTATTCCGGTCTGTATCAAAACCGGGCCGTGATCGGGAGTTCCATAGGGCGGCGCACAATTGCAACACAATTGGGCGCTGTAATGGTACTCTTTGTAGCTGTGTTTAAAAATATATATATACTGGTTAAGCCACAACTGAGCGAGCCAAATAAAACCTTTTGGTTGTACTCAATCTCTGACACTAGCACCTCTATTTCAGTCTTGGGGTGTATTATTTTTTTTCTTAGCTTTTTTTGGGTTGCAGCGTTGTATTTCATGGTTGTATATTCCCCACAGGTTAAAGGTAGAATTTTTATCATATATGGTTAATTAGGGCCGTTTCAAATGCAAATTGCCAAGGTCATGCACGAGCACTGAGGCTGAGAACAATTTTTTTTAATCAGTGTTTTTTTTTAATCAGTGGTGTACATATGGGGCTTGTAGGATTGTTTGTCACACTTTTTTTCTATGGGAAACAAATGCAACTTTTCAGCAGGAAAACACAAGGCCAAATATACTGTAGTTGCTTACCAAGACGACATTGAATGTTCAAGTGGCCTAGTTACAGGTTTGACTTAAATTGGCTTGAAAATCTTGGGCAAGACTTGAAAATGGCTGTCTAGTGATCAACAAACAACTTGAAGAATTTTAAAAATAATAATGTACAAATATTGTACAATCCAGGGGTGTCAAAGCTCTTCGACTTACTCAGACTCACAGCTGTAGTTGCTGCTGTAGGTAATTCTAACATGTATTAACTCGGGTGTTGAATACTAGATCTACTACATGACCAAAAGTATGTTTCCACCTGCTCGTCAAACATCTCATTCCAAAATCATGGGCATTAGTATGGAGTTGGTCCCCCCCCTTTGATGCAAAACAGCCTCCACTCTTCTGGGAAGGCTTTTCACTAGATATTGGAACATTGCTGTGAGGACTTGCTTCCTTTCAGCCACAAGCATTAGTGAGGTCGGGCACTGATGTTGGGTGATTAGGTTTTTGATGGGGTTGAGGTCAGGGCTCTGTGCAAGTCAGTACATTTTTTTTCCACACCGATCTCGACAAACCATTTCTGTATGGACCTCGCTGGGTGCATTGTCATGCTGAAACAGGAAAGGGCCTTCCCCAAACTGTTGCCACGAAGTTGGAAGCACAGAATCGTGTAGAATGTCATTGTATGCTGTAGCGTTTAAGATTTCCCTTCACTGGAACTAAGGGGCCAAGCCCGAATCATGAAAAACAGTCCCAGATCATTATTCCTCCTTCACCAAACATTACAGTTGGCACTATGCATTGGGGCAGGTAGCGTTCTCCTGGCATCCGCCAAACCCAGGTCCGTCCACCGGACTGCCAGATGATGAAGTGTGATTCATCACTCCAGAGAAAGCGTTTCCACTGCTCCGGCGTCCAATGGTGGCGAGCTTTACACCACTCTAGTCGATGCTTGGCATTGTGCATGGGGATCTTAGGCTTGTGTGCGGATGCTCTACCATGGAAACCCATTTCATGAAGCTCCCGACGAACAGTTCTTTTGCTGATGTTGCTTCCAGAGGCAGTTTGGAACTCGGTAGTGAGTGTTGCAACCGAGGACAGACTATTTTTACATGCTATGCGCTTCAGCACTCAGCGGTCCTGTTCTGTTAACTTGTGTGGCCTACCACTTCGTGGCTGAGCCGTTGCTGCTCTTAGACATTTCCACTTCACAATAACAGCACTTACCCTTGACCGGGGCAGCTCTAGAAGGGCAGAAATCTGATGAACTGACTTGTTGGAATGGTGGCATTCCCACGAGCCGGGTTGTGACAATAAATGTATTCTATTGTGTGTAGTAGGCTTACAATGATGGCAAAAAACAACATTTGAGAGTGCGCTGACCCTGGTGCTAAAAAAGTAACATTTGAGAGTGCGCTGACCCTGGTGCCCCCTCTAGCACCAGGGTCAGTGCACTCTCAAATGTTTTTTTGCCAGCAGCTGGAGGTTGAATGTTTGAAGGGGTACGGGACTATAACAAGTTTCGGAACCTCTGGTGTAGATGAAGAGGACGAGACCAGTTAAAGATGGATTTTTAAGCCTTGAAATGTGGATTGTCTATGCATGCCATTGAGGGTGAATGGGCAAGACAAAAGATTTGATTGCCTTTGAATTGGGTATGGTAGTAGGCGCAAGGCACACCACTTTGAGTGTGTCAAGAACTGCAATGCTGCTGGATTTTCACGCTCAACAGTTTCCTGTGTGTATCAAGAATGGTCCACCACCCAAAGGACATCCAGCCAACTTGACACAACTGTGGGAAGCATTGGAGTCAACATGATCCAGCATCCCTGTGGAACGCTTTTGACATTTTGTAGAGTACATGTCCTGATGAATTGAAGCTGTTCTGAGGGCAAAAGGGGGTGCAACTCAATATTAGGAAGGTGTTCATAATGTTTTGTACATTCAGTGTATTTAGTTAATATTGAGAAAGGCATGCTACTCAGCCTGTGAGGTTTTCTGACTTGTACCCCCCCCCCCCCCAATCCAGCTGAGACTATCCACGAACCTAACTCCACACACAGCCATTACTAACAGGTTACCTACCTACACCTCCTTCCCTAGTTATCCTCATGTCACGCCTAGGGATACATTAGAAAATAGCAGTGACTGGATAGATGATTAATATCGAAAGTGTATAGTACAGTGTCTTTAAACTTTCATGTTTTGATTTGGGTGGTTTTGAGGTGTTGCACGTGGTGGTGTGTCGGCCAAGACGATATAGACTACTAGGAATACACTCTCCTCAATTTGATCATGTTATAGCTTTTATTATTTGATCAGATAAGACTAATTCCATGACCTGCTTTACGTAAAATGTAATTTGTATAATCTAGATACAGAATTCCGGTAGGTTTAATTAGTGTGTGTGTGTGTGTGTGTGTGTGTGTGTGTGTGTGTGTGTGAAGCCATCACAAATGGGAAAACTTTAATAGCTAATTAAAATGCTGAAATTTCTTCTGATTGAAGTGTGCGTTTCACTCTATTAGTGTGTGCATGAGGGTACAGTACTCTGATAAAGGGTGATCCTAACTTCATGCTTCTCCCAGAACTCATCCCCTGATGATGATGATGATGCTTCCAGCACCATGTCCCAGGAACGCGGTAGGAGAGACAGTGTGGTGAGACCCTGGGGTTAGGTCATGCTCTGGAGGGGGAATTTATTAGTAACAGGCACTGTTGTCTTTAGTGTTTATATATGTGTTATTTATTATGGGTTAGATAAACAACCTCGGATGTGTCCATATTGGAGACATTTTTGGGTGCATGTTGCTGCTATTGTTAGTGTGCAGCACAAGTATATGCATGCCTAATTCTATCCTTTTCAATTCCTGTAGAAAAATTGACCAAGTATCAAGATATTTCTTTACACATTGACTGGATGTAGGGCTATGGCCTATGGCTCTCTTCTCTTAGGCTTTTCACGTTTTCCTCAACTAATTTCTCTCCCTCCTTCACTATCCATCATCCGTCTGTCTCTGACCCCTTTCCGCCCCCGCCCCCATCGTGTATCTGCTATCAGTGAGTCTGCCGCTGACAATTTCAGCCACTCTAACCGCAGGGGTAGTATTGTGTCGAACCTGGATGATCTTTGTATCCCAGACGACCTGGACGGTGTAAGTTACCTGCCATTATCACTCTGGCGTGCTATGAAATGCACTGGATTGCTGATGTGGACATGTAACAGTGTTTCGGGATGATTTCTCACAGCGTGTGTTCTCATATTGATGACTAGGGCTGGGAATTGCTAAGGACCTCACGATACGATATCTATATACTTAGGTGCCGATATAATATGCATAAAAAATTTGACGATTCTATATGCATTGGGATTCAATACTGCTATTTTATTGCAATTTGGTGTTCCAGACATATTGCTCACTGTCTGCTGCAGAGAGACGAGCACATGAGAAAATTTGTTTTGATCAGTCATGGGGGAAAAAAAGTGCTGAAAATCACTATTTAAAAAGAAGAGAACAAACTATAGCAAAGTATAGATATACCGTAATATTATATAACAAAACAAATTTCACCCGTTACTACTGAGGATCAGTTATAATTATGCATTAGCCTGGTCCCAGATCTGTTATGTGCTGTATAGCCAACTCCTATGGTGATTGTCAATGTATTGGCTATACAGCGCATAACAGATCTGGGGGTACCACAGGGTTCAATTCTCAGGCCAACTTTTTTCTCTGTATATATCAACGATGTCGCTCTCTTGATCCCCTGATCCACATCTACGCAGATGACACCATTCTGTATACATCTGGCCATTCTTTATACAGTGGGGAGAACAAGTATTTGATACACTGCCGACTTTGCAGGTTTTCCTACTTACAAAGCATGTAGAGGTCTGTAATTTTTATCATAGGTACACTTCAACTGTGAGAGACGGAATCTAAAACAAAAATCCAGAAAATCACATTGTATGATTTTTAAGAAATTAATTTGCATTTTATTGCATGACATAAGTATTTGATCACCTACCAACCAGTAAGAATTCTGTCTCTCACAGACCTGTTAGTTTTTCTTTAAGAAGCCCTCCTGTTCTCCACTCATTACCTGCATTAACTGCACCTGTTTGAACTCGTTACCTGTATAAAAGACACCTGTCCACACACTCAATCAAACAGAGTCCAACCTCTCCACAATGGCCAAGACCAGAGAGCTGTGTAAGGACATCAGGGATAAAATTGTAGACCTGCACACGGCTGGGATGGGCTACAGGACAATAGACAAGCAGCTTGGTGAGAAGGCAACAACTGTTGGCGCAATTATTAGAAAATGGAAGAAGTTCAAGATGACGGTCAATCACCCTCAGTCTGGGGCTCCATGCAAGATCTCACCTCGTGGGGCATCAATGATCATGAGGAAGGTGAGGGATCAGCCCAGAACTACCCGGCAGGACCTGGTCAATGACCTGAAGAGAGTTGGGACCACAGTCTCAAAGAAAACCATTAGTAACACACTACACCGCCATGGATTAAAATCCTGCAGCGCACGCAAAGTCCCCCTGCTCAAGCCAGCGCATCTCCAATCCAAAATTAAATCTAGAATAGGCTTTCTATTCCTCAACAAAGCCTCCATCACTCACGCCGCCAAACATACCCTCGTAAAACTGACTATCCTACCGATCCTTGACTTCGGCAACGCCATTTACAAAATAGCCTCCAACACTCTACTCGGCAAACTGGATGCAGTCTATCATAGTGCCATCCGTTTTGTCACCAAAGCCCCATATACCACCCACCACTGCGACCTGTATGCTCTAAATCGGCTGGCCCTCGCTACATATTCGTCGCCAGACTCACTGGCTCCAGGTCATCTGTAAGTCTTTGCTTGGTAAAGCTCCGCCTTATCTCAGCTCACTGGTCACGATAACAACACCCACCCGTAGCATGCGCTCCAACAGGTATATCTCACGGGTTATCCCCAAAGCCAACACCTCCTTTGGCCGCCTTTCCTTCCAGTTCTCTGCTGCCAATGACTGGAATGAATTGCAAAAATCGCTGAAGCTGGAGACTTATTTCCCTCACTAACTAGCTATCCGAGCGGCTAACCGATCGCTGCAGCTGTATATAGCCCATCTGTAAATAGCCCATCCAATCTACCTACCTCATCCCCATATTGTTTTTATTTACTTTTATGCTCTTTTGCACACCAGTAACTCTACTTGCACATCATCTGCACATCACTCCAGTCTTAATTTTGCTCAATTGTAGTTACTTGCTACTCTAGCCTATTTATTGCCTTACCACCTCACGCCATTTGTACACACTATATAGACTTTCTTTTTTTCTTCGATTGTGTTATTGACTGTACGCTTGTTTATTCCATGTGTAACTCTGTGTTGTTTGTGTCGTACTGCTTTGATTTGTCTTGGCCAGGTTGCGTTGTAAATGACAACTTGTTCTCATCTAGCCTACCTGGTTAAATAAAAGTGAAATAAAAATCTGGGACTAGTTATGAATAGTATTATGGATATGTTTGTGTCTTAACTGCAGTTTTGTCCCATGGAATAAATGTTGTGGATCTTAATGTTTTTCCTCATAATCCTGGACTATCGGACCACCATTTTATTACGTTTGCAATTGCAACAAATAATCTGCTCAGACCCCAACCAAGGAACATCAAAAGTCGTGCTATAAATTCACAGACAACACAAAGATTCCTTGATGTCCAACCAGAGTCCCTCTGTTTACCCAAGGACACCAGAGGACAAAAATCTGTTAACCACCTAACTGAGGAACTCAATTTAACCTTGCGCAATACCCTAGATGCAGTTGCACCCCTAAAAACTAAAAACATTTCTCATAAGAAACTAGCTCCCTGGTATACAGAAAATACCCGAGCTCTGAAGCAAGCTTCCAGAAAATTGGAACGGAAATGGCTCCACACCAAACTGGAAGTCTTCCGACTAGCTTGGAAAGACAGTACCGTGCAGTATCGAAGAGCCCTTACTGCTGCTCGATCATCCTATTTTTCCAACTTAATTGAGGAAAATAAGAACAATCCGAAATTCCTTTTTGATACTGTCGCAAAGCTAACTAAAAAGCAGCATTCCCCAAGAGAGGATGGCTTTCACTTCAGCAGTAATAAATTCATGAACTTCTTTGAGGAAAAGATCATGATTATTAGAAAGCAAATTACGGACTCCTCTTTAAATCTGTGTATTCCTTCAAAGCTCAGTTGTCCTGAGTCTGCACAACTCTGCCAGGACCTAGGATCAAGAGATACACTCAAGTGTTTTAGTACTATATCTCTTGACACAATGAAAATAATCATGGCCTCTAAACCTTCAAGCTGCATACTGGATCCTATTCCAACTAAACTACTGTAAGAGCTGCTTCCTGTGCTTGGGCCTCCTATGTTGAACATAATAAACGGCTCTCTATCCACCGGATGTGTACCAAACTCACTAAAAGTGGCAGTAATAAAGCCTCTCTTGAAAAAGCCAAACCTTGACCCAGAAAATAAAAAAAAACTATTGGCCTATATCGAATCTTCCATTCCTCTCAAACATTTTAGAAAAGGCTGTTGCGCTACAACTCACTGCCTTCCTGAAGACAAACAATGTATACGAAATGCTTCAGTCTGGTTTTAGACCCCATCATAGCACTGAGACTGCACTTGTGAAATTGGTAAATGACCTTTTAATGGCATCAGACCGAGGCTCTGCATCTGTCCTCGTGCTCCTAGACCTTAGTGCTGCTTTTGATACCATCGATCACCACATTCTTTTGGAGAGATTGGAAACCAAAGTTTGTCTACACGGACAAGTTCTGGCCTGGTTTAGATCTTATCTGTCGGAAAGATATCAGTTTGTCTCTGTGAATGGTTTGTCCTCTGACAAATCAACTGTAAATTTCAGTGTTCCTCAAGGTTTCGTTTTAGGACCACTATTGTTTTCACTATATATTTTACCTCTTTGGGATGTCATTCGAAAACATAATGTTAACTTTCACTGCTATGCGGATGACACACAGCTGTACATTTCAATGAAACATGGTGAAGCCCCAAAATTGCCCTCGCTAGAAGCATGTGTTTCAGACATAAGGAAGTGGATGGCTGCAAACTTTCTACTTTTAAACTCGGACAAAACGGAGATGCTTGTTCTAGGTCCCAAGAAACAAAGAGATCTTCTGTTGAATCTGACAATTAATCTTAATGGTTGTACACTCGTCTCAAATAAAACTGTGAAGGACCTCGGTGTTACTCTGGACCCTGATCTCTCTTTTGAAGAACATATCAAGACTGTTTCAAGGACAGCTTTTTTTCATCTACGTAACATTGCAAAAATCAGAAACTTTCTGTCCAAAAATGATGCAGAAAAATTAATACATGCTTTTTTCATTTCTAGGTGAGACTACTGCAATGCTCTACTTTCCGGCTACCCGGATAAAGCACTAAATAAACTTCAGTTAGTGCTAAATACAGCTGCTAGAATCCTGACTAGAACCAAAAAATTTGATCATATTACTCCAGTGCTAGCCTCTCTACACTGGCTTCCTGTCAAAGCAAGGGCTGATTTCAAGGTTTTACTGCTAACCTACAAAGCATTACATGGGCTTGGTCCTACCTATCTCTCTGATTTGGTCCTGCCGTACATACCTACACGTACGTCACAAGACGCAGGCCTCCTAATTGTCCCTCGAATATCTAAGCAAACAGCTGGAGGCAGGGCTTTCTCCTATAGAGCTCCATTTTTTTTGAATGGTCTGCCTACCCATGTGAGAGACGCACACACGGTCTCAACCTTTAAGTCTTTACTGAAGACTCATCTCTTCAGTGGGTCATATGATCGAGTGTAGTCTGGCCAGGAGTGTGAAGGTGAACGGAAAGGCTCTGGAGCAACGAACCGCCCTTGCTGTCTCTGCCTGGCCGGTTCCCCTCTTTCCACTGGGATTCTCTGCCTCTAACCCTATTACAGGGGCTGAGTCACTGGCTTACTAGGGCTCTTTCATACCGTCCCTAGGATGGGTGCGTCACTTGAGTGGGTTGAGTCACTGATGTGATCTTCCTGTCTGGGTTGGCGCCCCCCCTTGGGTTGTGCCGTGGCGGAGAACTTTGTGGGCTATACTCGGCCTTGTCTCAGGATGGTAAGTTGGTGGTTGAAGATATCCCTCCAGTGGTGTGGGGGCTGTGCTTTGGCAAAGTGGGTGGGGTTATATCCTTCCTGTTTGGCCCTCTCCGGGGGTGTCATCGGATGGGGCCACAGTGTCTCCTGACCCCTCCTGTCTCAGCCTCCAGTATTTATGCTGCAGTAGTTTGTGTCGGGGGGCTAGGGTCAGTTTGTTATATCTGGAGACTTCTCCTGTCCTATCTGGTGTCCTGTGTGAATTTAAGTATGCTCTCTCTAATTCTCTCTTTCTCTCTTTCTTTCTCTCTCTCGAAGGACCTGAGCCCTAGGACCATGCCTCAGGACTACCTGACATGATGACTCCTTGCTGTCCCCAGTCCACCTGGCCGTGCTGCTGCTCCAGTTTCAACTGTTCTGCCTGTGATTATTATTATTTGACCATGCTGGTCATTTATGAACATTTGAACATCTTGGCCATGTTCTGTTATAATCTCCAGCCGGCACAGCCAGAAGAGGACTGGCCATACCACATAGCCTGGTTCCTCGCTAGGTTTCTTCCTAGGTTTTGGCCTTTCTAGGGAGTTTTTCCTAGCCACCGTGCTTCTACACCGGCATTGCTTGCTGTTTGGGGTTTTAGGCTGGGTTTCTGTACAGCACTTTGAGATATCAGCTGATGTACGAAGGGCTATATAAATATATTTGTTTTGATGTGTTTGGTACAAATAAAGACAATTGAATAAAGTTATCTGTTCTGAATAACCTGTGTTTGTTTTATTGGCTCATAATATGAGTGTGTGTGTGTTCGGTTGTCTATGCCTGGTGTGATCTATGAACATGCAGCAGTCCCTTTTACTCATACTCTTATCAACTAACTCTTTTTGATTTGCAGGCTATGATCGGATTTGGCATGTCTGTTAATAATTGTTTCCTTATTTTCAGCTGGAGGAAAAATGTGATAAGACCTACGTAGACTATAGCCGGGTGAGTACGCGCAAGAGAGCTTTCTATTGTTCGTCTTCAGGCCATCTTATTTGTATCATTGAGGAATATGACCAATGTAGGCCTAAATCATTAATGGCCCAGTGCAGTCATAACCATGATTTACCTGTGTTTTAGTTGATTTATATACATTTAAACTCAGTTTTTCACAATTCCATTTTAATCCTAGTAAAAATTCCCTGTCTTAGGTCAGTTAGGATCACCACTTTATTTTAAGAATGTGAAATGTCAGAATAATAGTAGAGAGAATGATTTATTTCTTCTTTTATTTCTTTCATCACATTCCCAGTGGGTCAGAAGTTTACACACACCCAATTAGTATTTGGTTCACTGCCTTTAAATTGTTTAATTTGGGTCAAACGTTTCGGGTAGCCTTTCACAATAAGTTGGGGGAATTTTGGCCCATTCCTCCTGACAGAGCTGGTGTAACTGAGTCAGGTTTGTAGGCCTCCTTGCTCGCACATGTTTTTTCAGTTCTGCCCACAAATTTTCTACAGGTTTGAGGTCAGGGCTTTGTGATGGCCACTCCAATACCTTGACTTTGTTGTCCTTCAGCCATTTTGCCACAACTTTGGGAGTATGCTTGGGGTCATTGTCCATTTGGAAGACCCATTTGCAACCAAGCTTTAACTTCCTGACTGATGTCTTGAGATGTTGCTTCAATATATCCACACTTTTCCCTCCTCATGGTGCCATCTATTTTGTGAAGCACACCAGTCCCTCCTGCAGCAATGCACCACCACAACATGATGCTGCCACACCCATGCTTCACGTTTGGGATGGTGTTCTTCGGTCTGCAAGCCTCCCCCTTTTTCCTCCAAACATAATGATGGTCATTATGGCCAAATAGTTATATTTTTGTTTCATCAGACCAGAGGACATTTCTCCAAAAAGTTTGATCTTTGTCCCCATGTGCAGTTGCAAACCGTAATCTGTTTTTTTTTATGGCAGTTTTGGAGCAGTGGCTTCTTCCTTGTTGAGCGGCCTTTCAGGTTATGTCGACATAGGGCTTGTTTTACTGTGGATATAGATACTTTTGTTCCTGTTTCCTCCAGCATCTTCACAGAGTCCTTTGCTGTTGTTCTGGGATTGATTAGCACATTTCGCACCAAAGTACGTTCATCTCTAGGAGTCCTTCCTGAGTGGTATGACGGCTGCGTGGTCCCATGGTGTTTATACTTGAACGTGGTACCTTCAGGCATTCGGAAATTGCTCTTAAGGATGAATCCGACTTGTGGAGGTCTACATTTTCTGAGGTCTTGGCTGATTTCTTTTGATTTTCCCATGATGTCAAGCAAAGAGGCACTGAGTTTGAAAGTGGCCTTGAAAAACATCCACAGGTACACCTCCAATTGACTCAAATGTTGTCAATTAGCCTATCAGAAGCTTCTAAAGCCATGACATAATTTTCTGGAATTTTCCAAGCTGTTCAACTTAGTGTATTTAAACTTCTGACCCATTGGAATTGTGATACAGTGGATTATAAGTGAAATAATCTGTCTGTAAACCATTTTTGGAAAAATGACTTGTGTCATGCACAAAGTAGATGTCCTAACCGACTTGCCAAAACTATAGTTTGTTAATAAGAAATTTGTGGAGTGGTTGAAAAATGAGTTTTAATGACTCCAACCTAAGTGGATGTAAACTTCCGACTTCAACTGTACGTGCGGTGGCCTTAACCTCCTCTTGAGATAACTCAGCACTGTATATATGTTTCAACATCAATCCCCTCAGAAAATGATATCCCAACAATGCTACTAAAGTAACCCCTGCTACTACTAACACTGCCCATGACTCATACCTCAAAATCCCTCATTTGCACCCTAGTCCAATTCCTTGCTGTTACTATAGTATCCTTCAGTTTCTGTCCCTACAGTGACTGCCGTGAGAATAGCTACTGAATGGAATCTGCTCTCCTATTATCTTTGTGGTTTACTAATATGTCTATGATCCCCAAGCTACCAACATCTCCAATTACCTCCGGTGTTTCCTGTGTTCTGCTACAGTCTGTACCTGTGGTTAAAACTCTCTTGTGCGCAGGTTAGATCGGTCCCAATCTTCTGGGAGATATGTCAAGTGTTTGCTGGAAATTGGGAAGAGATTAGTGACGTTGGAAGAGTATCCCACCTAACAAAACTACGAGTCACAGTTTTCTTGAAAGTGGACAATAGTGTCTGAAATGACAACACTATCTCTGCTACTCTTACAATGATCTGGGTATGTGTAATGTTTAATTTAACTTCAGATTAGTCTCTATATTGTGCAAAACTAGCTGTCGTTCCTCTCCTACGAGCTATCTCCTGTAACAATATACATAGAGGAGTGGTATCTCCAGAGACTCTATTACCCACTTCCTTAATTTATGAGCCCAGACTCTGTAATTAACAGCCTTGTGCAAACATTCTGTCTCAAACACAGGCCATGTGTGTACCTCACCTCCTGCTGCAAATACATTAGCACATAAGTCGTTCCATCTAGCCCGTAACACATTAGCCACTACTATGGTTATAGCCATACTAAAATGTTCTCAAATCAATTAGTCAATATACACCAATCTCGCTGGAACAATGATCACTCTTATGAGAGAGAAAATACGTTCAATAATTTCATACCACTCTTGATTTGGGGGGGGGGGGACTCTGTCCGCTCTGTTCTATGCCCATGGGTCCCCATGCCCGTCACCTTCATTTTCATCCTTGGGTGTTAACGCAAGACACAGACTATGAGCCTTGTATGTAATTAATTGTACCGTATCATCCAGCAATCCATATGTATTGATGCACCTTAACATTAGAATTCTGATGACATGGTAAAACAAAAACCCCTTCATGGTTGACTCAAGCTATCATTTAGTGGGTTCGCTAATAACCTCCCTCTTGGATAAGGTTTCTAGGGAGACAAACCCTCCCTAGACCGAATAATTTTGAACAGTGCACCCAACTCTCACAGTTTGAGAACAACGCTCTCTCTCTTTATCCTTTCCAATTCATAATTAAAACATTTGATCAATTATCCAACCCAAATTTAGAATGACAGACTCAAAGTAAAGCAGTAAGGACTATCACTCAAAATCAAGCCCCTCAACCTACTAGCACACATCATCACGGTTAGAATGTACATTTATAAACGGGACCACATATTACCGGTAATAACTCTTCTCATTACAGCCGCCATTTGTCCCTGTTTTACTGTCGCGAGTGGCATGGTAAGGTCTAAATTACTATACTATTACTAAACTACTAAACTACTATACAGATCTCCTCAATAAACCTGACACCCCAACTAAACACCCCCTTCTCCCGGCACTCATCCCTCTAGTGTGTCTTCATTGATTCTTCTTCAGATAGTGTTACAGTTCATCTTCCCAACGGCACATATGTAACTCATGCCTGCCACAGTTGATGGCCTTTTGATAATGTCCCAATTTCAATATCCAAAGAAATGAAAACGTTTTTCCCAAGTTCACGAGTCTCTCATCTGAGTCATTCTGTCTGGTCCATTTTTCCCACCAGTACACCAGCAGCAAGAGAGAATTTTGAACGTTATCTCTCTCCATGCTCACTTCCCACGCACGGTCTCACAAATGTCTGTTTTATCAGTTTGTCTTTTTTGTTGATAGAATGCTGACATCAAAACACTGGTGTATTGAGCTTTTGATTCTTGATTTGTCAGTGTGCCAAGTCACAATTGCATCCTTGAATTCTCTATTAGATTGACATTTTCCGTTAGCAGGGAAATGCTGACCAATTTTATCCCTTTTGCAAAAAAAAAATCCATATTCAAGCTGAATTAGTAGAATGCTCATGCTCCTCTATTAAACTTCTCTTCTTCTAGCCTCACTTTACATGGAGAATCAGGGCTGTCCGTCGCCATTTCAATAGTTATTATTCCGAAACCTCTCCTGATGTTGTCAAGAGTGTTTAGATCTTTACTCCCTGCTCTAATACACGCCTTTAACCATTTTCAAAGCTAGCGCTACTCACTTCCCCGGAGAATAGTTATGGAATTTGTGCCTATTAATTGGTCACCTGACCTTGACCCTCTTCCTCGCTAAAACACATCTCTCCACCCTTATCAGTGCCTGCCACGTGATTTCCCTTCCTTTACTCAATACATTCCCCTTACAAATAACCATTACCTTCTGGTGTAGCAACTAGACTATGGCACTCAATATTCCAATAGGATACCTGATAATTAACAATATTTCATGTTTAGAACTCAACTGTATATATTTAACAAAAATAAAAATGCAACAATTTCAAAGATTTTACTGAGTTACAGTTAATTTAAGGAAATCTTTCAATTGAAATAAATTCATTACGCCTTAATCTATGGATTTCACATGACTGGGAATAAAGATATGCATCTCTTGGTTACAGATACCTTAAAAAGTTAGGGGCATGGATCAGAAACATCAGTCAGTATCTGGTGTGACCACCATTTGCCTCATGCAGAGCGACTCATCTCCTTTGCATAGAGTTGATTGTGGCCTGTGGAATGTTGTCCCGACTCCTCTTCAATGGCTTTGCGAAGTTGCTGGACATTGGCTGGAACTGGAACACGCTGACATACACGATCATCCAGAGCATCCCAAACATTCAATGGGTGACATGTCTGGTGAGCATTTTCAGCATCAGGGAATTGTGGGCTCTACGCAAACTTTTTTTCACCAAGGAGTACATGTGCTCCTAAATTTAAAAATGTAGGAGCACACGAAGACATTTAGGAGCACAGTGCCATTTTTTAAAATAAGTTTATTAACAAACGTGTGTGTGTGTGCGTGTACTAAGGGACACATCTGTGCAACAGCACATACCACCAAAATCACACATTGACCCATGCCTACTAGACACAAAGGATATCAGTTGTCCAGCTGCTTTTGTATGTTGGCCGTCTGGCACGCTTAGAGGTCAGCCAGCGGTCCACGGCAGGAGTGGGATCGAACTCCTCGACAGAAGGCCAATCCAGGCGGATCCTCATCAGGTCTTCGGTGGTGGAGGCCCCAAGGCAGCTTCTTGTCAAATTCTTTATCCGGTTCTGTGCAGAGAAGCCTCGCTCACACTGGGCGGCTGAAATGGGCAGCGCTAGCATAAACTGCACCAACTCCAGTATGTTCTAGGGAAAAGATGATATCTTTCAATTTCATTTAAACTCTTACCATTAACTTATCAAAACCATTTTTTTTATGTCACCTTTATTTAACCAGGTAGGCAAGTTGAGAACAAGTTCTCATTTACAATTGCGACCTGGACAAGATAAAGCAAAGCAGTTCAACACATACAACAATAGAGTTACACATGGAGTAAAACAAACAGTCAATAATACAGTAGAAAAATAAGTATATACAGTGCCTTGCGAAAGTATTCAGCCCCCTTGAACTTTGCGACCTTTTGCCACATTTCAGGCTTCAAACATAAAGATATAAAACTGTTTTTTTTTTTGTGAAGAATCAACAACAAGTGGGACACAATCATGAAGTGGAACGACATTTATTGGATATTTCAAACCTTTTTAACAAATCAAAAACTGAAAAATTGGGCGTGCAAAATTATTCAGCCCCCTTAAGTTAATACTTTGTAGCACCACCTTTTGCTGCGATTACAGCTGTAAGTCGCTTGGGGTATGTCTCTATCAGTTTTGCACATCGAGAGACTGACATTTTTTCCCATTCCTCCTTGCAAAACAGCTCGAGCTCAGTGAGGTTGGATGGAGAGCATTTGTGAACAGCAGTTTTCAGTTCTTTCCACAGATTCTCGATTGGATTCAGGTCTGGACTTTGACTTGGCCATTCTAACACCTGGATATGTTTATTTTTGAACCATTCCATTGTAGATTTTGCTTTATGTTTTGGATCATTGTCTTGTTGGAAGACAAATCTCCGTCCCAGTCTCAGGTCCTTTGCAGACTCCATCAGGTTTTCTTCCAGAATGGTCCTGTATTTGGCTCCATCCATCTTCCCATCAATTTTAACCATGTTCCCTGTCCCTGCTGAAGAAAAGCAGGCCCAAACCATGATGCTGCCACCACCATGTTTGACAGTGGGGATGGTGTGTTCAGGGTGATGAGCTGTGTTGCTTTTACGCCAAACATAACATTTTGCATTGTTGCCAAAAAGTTCAATTTTGGTTTCATCTGACCAGAGCACCTTCTTCCACATGTTTGGTGTGTCTCCCAGGTGGCTTGTGGCAAACTTTAAACAACACTTTTTATGGATATCTTTAAGAAATGGCTTTCTTCTTGCCACTCTTCCATAAAGGCCAGATTTGTGCAATATACGACTGATTGTTGTCCTATGGACAGAGTCTCCCACCTCAGCTGTAGATATCTGCAGTTCATCCAGAGTGATCATGGGCCTCTTGGCTGCATCTCTGATCAGTCTTCTCCTTGTATGAGCTGAAAGTTTAGAGGGACGGCCAGGTCTTGGTAGATTTGCAGTGGTCTGATACTCCTTTCATTTCAATATTATCGCTTGCACAGTGCTCCTTGGGATGTTTAAAGCTTGGGAAATCTTTTTGTATCCAAATCCGGCTTTAAACTTCTTCACAACAGTATCTCGGACCTGCCTGGTGTGTTCCTTGTTCTTCATGATGCTCTCTGCGCTTTTAACGGACCTCTGAGACTATCACAGTGCAGGTGCATTTATACGGAGACTTGATTACACACAGGTGGATTGTATTTATCATCATTAGTCATTTAGGTCAACATTGGATCATTCAGAGATCCTCACTGAACTTCTGGAGAGAGTTTGCTGCACTGAAAGTAAAGGGGCTGAACAATTTTTCAGTTTTTGATTTGTTAAAAAAGTTTGAAATATCCAATAAATGTCTTTCCACTTCATGATTGTGTCCCACTTGTTGTTGATTCTTCACAAAAAAATACAGTTTTATATCTTTATGTTTGAAGCCTGAAATGTGGCAAAAGGTCGCAAAGTTCAAGGGGGCCCTGTACAATGTGAGCAAATGAGGTGAGATCAGGGAGGTAAAGGCAAAAAAAAAGCCATGTTGGCGAAATAAATACAATATAGCAAGTAAAACACTGGAATGGTAGATTTGCAGTGGAAGAATGTGCAAGGCAGAAAGAAATAATGGGGTGCAAAGTAGAGGTCAGCCGATTATGATTTCTTTCAACGCCGATACCGATTATTGGAGGACCATAAAAGCCGATACCGATTAATCGAACGATTTTTTTACATGTATTTTTGTAATAATGACAATTACAACAATACTGAATGAACACTTATTTTAACTTTAATATAATACATCAATAAAATCAATTTAGCCTCAAGTAAATAATGAAACATGTTCAATTTGGTTTAAATAATGCAAAAACAAAGTGTTGGAGAAGAAAGTAAAAGTGCAATATGTTCCATGTAAAATATGTGCCATGTAAGAAAGCTAACGTTTCAGTTCCTTGCTCAGAACATGAGAACATATGAAAGCTGGTGGTTCCTTTTAGCATGAGTCTTCAATATTCCCAGGTAAGAAGTTTTAGGTTGTAGTTATTATAGGAATTATAGGACTATTTCCCTCTATACCATTTGTATTTCATTAACCTTTGACTATTGGATGTTCTTATAGGCAGCACTTTAGTATTGCCAGTGTAACAGTGTAGCTTCCGTCCCTGTCCTCGCTCCTCCCTGAATTAATGTTTACACGCCTGCTTCTGCCTACCACCGCTCAGTCAGATACTTGTATGCTCAGTCAGATTATATGCAACACGCTAGATAATATCTAGTAATATCATCAACCATGTGTAGTTAACTAGTGATTATGATAGTTTTTTATAAGATACATTTAATACTAGCTAGCAACTTACCTTGGATTACTGCATTCGCGTAACAGTCTCCTTGTGGAATGCAACGAGAGAGAGGCAGGTTGTTATTGGGTTGGACTAGTTAACTGTAAGGTTGCAAGATTGGATCCCCCGAGCTGACAATGTGAAAATCTGTCGTTCTGCCCCTGAACAAGGCCGTTAACCCACGGTTCCTAGGCAGTCATCGAAAATAAGAATGTGTCCTTAACTGACTTGCCTAGTTAAATAAAGATGAAATAAAGGTGTAAAAAAAAATATATATTTTTTAATGTATTTATTTTTATATTTTTTTAATCTGCAAATCAGAGCCCAAAAATACCGATTTCCGATTGTTATGAAAACTTGAAATCGGCCCTAATTAATCGGCCATTCCGATTAATCGGTCGACCTCTAGTGCAAAGGAGCAAAATAAATAAATAAAATACTGTAGGGGGAGAGGTAGTTGTTTGGGCTAAATTATAGATGGGCTATGTACAGGTGCAGTAATCTGTGAGCTTAAAGCTAGTGAGGGAGATAAGCGTTTCCAGTTTCAGAGTAGTAGTTCGTTCCAGTCATTGGCAGCAGAGAACTAGAAGGAGAGGCGGCCAAAGGAAGAACTGGTTTTGGGGGTGACCAGAGAGATATACCTACTGGAGCGACAGGTGGGTGCTGCTATGGTGACGAGCGAGCTGAGATAAGGGGGGACTTTACCTAGCAGGGTCTTGTAGATGACCTGGAGAAAAGTATGAAGTGAGGGCCAGCCAACGAGAGCGTACAAGTCTCAGTGGTGGGTAGTATATGGGGCTTTGGTGACAAAACAGATGGCACTGTGATAGCCTGCATCCAATTTATTGAGTAGGGTATTGGAGGCTATTTTGTAAATGACATCGCCAAAGTCAAGGATTGGTAGGATGGTCAGTTTTACAAGGGTATGTTTGGCAGCATGAGTGAAGGATGCTTTGTTGCGAAATAGGAAGCCAATTATAGATTTACCATTGGATTGGAGATGTTTGATGTGAGTCTGGAAGGAGAGTTTAGTCTAACGAGACACCTAGGTATTTGTATTTGTCCGCATATTCTAAGACAGATCTGTCCAGACTAGTGATGTTGGACAGGCGGGCAGGTGCAGGCAGCGATCGTTTGAAGAGCATGCATTTAGTTTTACTTGTATTCAAGGGCAATTGGAGGCCACGGAAGGAGAGTTGTATGGCATTGAAGCTCGCCTGGAAGGTTGTTAAGTGTCCAAATAAGGGCCAGAAGTTTACAGAATGGTGTCGTCTGCGTAGAGGTGGATAAGAGACTCACCAGCAGCAAGAGGGACATCATTGATGTATACAGAGAAGAGAGTCAGTCCAAGAATTGAACCCTGTGGCACCCCCATAGAGACTGCCAGAGGCCCGGACAACAGACCCTCCGATTTTACACACTGAACTCTATCAGAGAAGTAGTTGGTGAACCATGCGAGGCAATCATTTGAGAAACCAAGGCTGTCGAGTCTGCCGATGAGGATGTGGTGATTGACCGAGTCGAAAGCCTTGGCCAGGTCAATATACGGCTGCACAGTATTATTTCTTATTGATGGCGGTTAAGATATCGTTTAGGACCTCGAGCGTGGCTGAGGTGCACCCGTGACCAGCTCTGAAACCAGATTGCATAGCGGAGAAGGTATGGTGGGGTTCGAAATGGTAATATGTTTGTTCACTTGGCTTTCGAAGACCTTAGAAAGGCAGGGTAGTAGGATAGATAGGTCTGTAGCAGTTTGGGTCAAGAGTGTCCCCCTTTTGAAGAGGGGGATGACCGCAGCTGCTTTCCAATCTCAGACGAGAAGGAGAAATGGGGAAGGCTTGGGCGAGTTGCTGTGGGGGATGCAGTGCTGTTGACCGGGGTAGGGGTAGCCAGGTGGAAAGCATGGCCAGCTGTAGAAAAATGCTTATTGAAATTCTCAATTATAGTGGATTTATCGGTGGCGACAGTGTTTCCTATCTTCAGTGCATTGGGCAGCTGGGAGGAGGTGTTCTTATTCTCCATGGACTTTAGTGTCCCAAAACTTTGAGTTTGTGTTGCAGGAAGCAAATTTCTGCTCTACCTGCCTGTGTATATTGGTTTCTAGCTTCCCTGAAAAGTTGCATATCACGGGGGCTGTTCGATGCTCATGCAGAACGCCATAGGATGTTTTTAATGTTGGTTAACTCTTGCAGCTCCCCCCTACTTTGTGCAATTTCCACCTGAAGACATACCCAAATCTAACAGCCTGTAGCTCAGGCACAGAACCAAGGATATGCATATTCTTGGTACCATTTGAAAGAAAACACTCTGAAGTTTGTGTAAATGTGAATTGAATGTAGGAGAATAACACACAATAGATCTGATTTTCGATAAAACAATGAAAAAAAACATGTTTTTTATTTTTATATCATCATCTTTAAAATGCACAATATAAAACAAACATTCAGATATGATGATGGGGACAATTTCAGTGAAAAATATAAGAGGGCAACAGTACTTGTGCACAGTTTCAGAATGATAACTTCCAAAATGAGTGTGCTACATGACATTTATCATGAAGTTACCCAGGTGTCCCACACAAGTAGCCCAAATGTACCCAAGTGGCCAAATTGGTGAAGGTATACATTGAAACAAATAACTATATACAAAATGCCAAAATGGTATTCTACCACACCCCCCAAAAAAATGTATTAGAAAAAAATATATATATAAATTTACAAAATAACATGGGTAACTATTTACACACTTTCAATATTTGGATGACCCCCAGTCCTCTATCAAATCTATTTATATAGCCCCAGCCTAAAACCCCAAACAGCAAGCAATGCAGGTGTAGAAGCACGGTGGCTAGGAAAAACTCCCTAGAGAGGCAAAAACCTAGGAAGAAACCTAGAGAGGAACCAGGCTATGAGGGGTTGCAAGTCCTCTTCTGGCTGTGCCGGGTGGAGATCACAGTGGTTGAGGGTAGAGGGTGCAACAGGACAGCACCTCGAGTAAAAATGAATAGTTTAGGGTTCCATAGCCGCAGGCAGAACAGTTGAAACTGGAACAGCGGCAAGGCCAGGTGGACTGGGGACAGCAAGGAGTCATCATTCCAGGTAGTCCTGACATATGGTCCTAGGGTTCAGGTCCTCCGAGAAAGAGAGAGAGCATACTTAAATTCACACAGGACACCGGATAAGACTCCCATTCGGAGTCAGTGTCACTGTGAAAGAAAATGTTCAGTTAGAATAGTTTCACATATGAGCCCTGTATCAACAGGTATAATAAACAGATATATATAGAGAGTTGAAGGTTGAATATATTATTATTACCTGCTAGATCTACTGTCTCTTTTATATTATGACATTTCAGCTAGATCTACTGTCTCTTACATTATGACAGACCAGCTAGATCTACTGTCTTTATTATATTACTGTCTTTATTATATTACAACAGACCAGCTGTATCTGTCTCCATTTCACTTTGGCCATTGATGTGGTCCTGCCTCTCCTCAACAGCCTCAAATAGGCTATTTCATGTGGGTTGGGGTGGGGCGGCAGACACACGCATCTCACATTTCATGACATTAAATGTTTATATATTGCTTCTAAAATAAAATAAAAATCAAATAATATTTTATATTATTAATTTCAAAGACATTGGCATGATAATTTACCAGTCCAAAACGATGTCCTCTCCCGTTCAAAAAATATTCCTCCACAATCGCTAAATGAAGCGTCCTACAACAATCTCTGTCTCACCTTCCCAATCAATTTATTCTAAAGTTGTGTGTACATCTGTATATCTAGACTTAGATTTAGCTTTCCC
Organism: Oncorhynchus kisutch; assembly: GCF_002021735.2. Lineage (NCBI taxonomy): Eukaryota > Metazoa > Chordata > Actinopteri > Salmoniformes > Salmonidae > Oncorhynchus > Oncorhynchus kisutch. The sequence continues at coordinate 48,054,356 of NC_034184.2, read as the reverse complement.
TGACTTAGTCGCCATAATGATTGATATATAAACAGCTGAATCTGCGCATTCACCAAACAATGCAGTGCGTAATATGCGTAGCTTCTTCCGGTATGAAAATTCAATAGTGTATGACTCTCTTTACGGTGGAGCTTATTACATGGGTTGGTCTTGCAACACATAAACATGGCATATTGCCGTTTAGCTCAGCTCATTGGCTATCTATACAGCTAGATTTCAAGACGATCAGTGGTCATTGGGTTAAAAGACAGTCAATCAACAAAACAGCGGGCAAATCATTGGTGCACAATGATGTCATTACTTGTTGTCTTCAAATCGGTTTCTTTCAGTCAATACGTCCTGCGAAATGGCCCATCAGGTTTGATTGTGTTACAAACAAACCAGTTGATTGCAGTGAAACCAAACATGACTGGAAAAGTCACGTTCTGTGTGGGTGATTTACCTGGAATGTGTCATCGAAAATGGAATGAGACTGAATTCACTACACAAGCGGTTCACAAAATGTTTCGTGTTAGGCTATAAAAACAGATTTTATCAAACAAAAGATCATTCATTGTGTAACAATGAGCATTGGAATTGCAAACAGACGAAGATCGTCAAAGGTAAACAATTTATTTTAATGCAGTTTGATTATGTTACCCCTGTGCTGGTTAAAAAAATATATATATATGGGGCTCTATGCTCAGATAATCGCATCGCATTCTTTCGCAGTAAATCCTTTTTTAAATCTGACAACGCAGTTGGATTAGCAAGATTCTATGCTTTCGATACATGCGAGACACTTGTATTTTCATGAATGTTTAATATGACTATTTATGTAGCGATCACCGTATGTTGTGGAATTTCAGCCCGCTAGTGGGTTCCGTGCGCAGAGAGGTTAAGGGCAGTCAGGTCTGGAGAGAACCAAGGGCTATATCTGTTCCTGGTTCTACATTTCTTGAATGGGGCATGCTTATTTAAGATGGTGAGGAAGGCATTTAAAAAAAATAACCAGGCATCCTCTACTGACGGGATGAGATCAATATCCTTCCAGGATACCCCGGCCAGGTCGATTAGAAAGGCCTGCTCCCTGAAGTGTTTCAGGGAGCGTTTGACAGTGATGAGTGGAGGTCATTTGACCGCTGACCCATTACGGATGCAGGCAAGGAGGCAGTGATCGCTGAGATCTTGGTTGAAATATGAGGGTGCCCGTGTTTATGGCTTTGGGGTGGTACCTGGTAGGTTCATTGATAATTTGTGTGAGATTGAGGGCATCAAGCTTAGATTGTAGGATGGCTGTGGTGTTAAGCATGTTCCAGTTTAGGTCGCCTAGCAGCACGAACTCTGAAGATAGATGGGGGGCAATCAGTTCACATATGGTGTCCAGAGCACAACTGGGGGCAGAGGGTGGTCTATAGCAGGTGGCAACGGTGAGAGACTTGTTTTTAGAGAGGTGGATTTTTAAAGTAGAAGTTCAAATTGTTTGGGTACAGACCTGGATAGTAGGACAGAACTCTGCAGGCTATCTTTGCAGTAGATTGCAACACCGCCCCTTTCGCTGTTCTATCTTGTCTGAAAGTGTTGTAGTTAGGGATGAAAATTTCAGAATTGTTGGTGGTGTTCCTAAGCCAGGATTCAGACACGGCTAGAACATCCGGGTTGGCAGAGTGTGCTAAAGTAGTGAATAAAACAAACTTAGGGAGGAGGCTTCTAATGTTAACATGCATGAAACCAAGGCTATTACGGTTACAGAAGTCATCAAAAGAGAGCGCCTGGGGAGTAGGAGTGGAGCTAGGCACTGCAGGGCCTGGATTCACCTCTACATCACCAGAGGAACAGAGGACTAGGATAAGGGTACGGCTAAAAGCTATGAGAAATGGTCGTCTAGAACGTCTGGAACAGAGAGTAAAGGGAGGTTTCTGGGGGCGATAAAATAGCTTCAAGGTATAATGTACAGACAAAGGTATGGTAGGATGTGAATACAGTGGAGGTAAACCTAGGTATTGAGTGATGATGAGAGAGATATTGTATACCATTCATAACCACTCAGGACTGTTAGCCTACCGTGTAATTGTGCCTGTAAGGGTCCTTTGTCAACATGATCTCCCACAGGACTTGTACTTGAAATAGTGGCTGACCAGGATTTTCAGCCCCTGCCACTCATCCTGGATTGCAGCCATGTTGCACTCCGATCTGCAGGATTGAACAGAGCAAGTGAGTTTGCAAATATGCAAACATAATTGTCTCATAAGGCAATGCAGTGTGAAATAAATTCTTACTTATCTAGGGCTCCTTGAAATGCCTCATCAGGTCTGCCACACCATCATCGCCAAAGGTGAGAAGGCTGGCCTGGTCTTCTGGCCATGTGTCAGGGTTTAGCACTTTGAAAGACTCCACTGGGGTCTGGACACGCTCATCCTTCAGCAAACCACCAATCCTCGCTTTGAGATCATCCACGCCGATGTTATAGCCGGCTCCATGTGCTACTTCAGCTGGGGATTGGTGAGGTCCATGAAGCCTTTCAGATTCCCCTTCAGTGTTATTCCCTCCAACAGAAATAACACACACACCAATACAATGAAATGTCTGGCCATTTGTCTGTCTCCCATAAAACATGTTTTAAAGACTACTCCACTGCATTTCCCTCCTTATCCTCAAATCATTCTATTGGGCAAAGTACATAGATTCTCAGTGTGAGAATCAGTCTTAATCATTGATTTCTCTCACATCCTAACAAGCTCTCATCCTAACACACCTGGAATCTCCTCATCACCCTGCTGCTGAGCAAGCATGGTCTGGATCTTCTCCAGCATGCCTCCTGCCTTTGTCCTAAGCTTTAGTGCTTCCAGTCTGGTAGTGACCCTAGACCAAATCATTTTGAACAGTGCACCCACCTCGCATGATGTGGCTTGGGGGAGGATTAGGTCATTCCTTTGCAGGGTGAGGCTAAGTGAGGATATCTCCTCAAACATGTCTGAGAGAAAATACACGAGTGCATTCTCCATTTCCCGCTTTATCTGTTAAATAGTGAGTAAATAAACTGTCACCTATCAATTACTTGATTCTGAAAGTTAATTTGAGTCTTGAACATATTTTTTTTAAACTAGTGTGGTATTACATTTCTTGTGTAAAACTGAACTTCTTTGCCCGCCCTTGAACTTCCGCTGTTGTTCATACTACTGCCAGGTCCTGCAGAACAACGGAGTACTGGCCTTCGTCGGCAAGGTCCTTGTCTTGTCCATGCTGCAGGAACACTGAGGGCTCTGTGGACATGGAGGATCCAGTGAGTTCCCTTGATGTTAGACGGTGTGCAAATATCCACACCGAGCTCTTGCCCGAGAACATAGAGCTGTCATTTGGATCTTCCACTGAAGTGATACATCTTCCATATCAGATTCAGAAGGTTGTACACAACAGACACCTTTGGCTCTTTCTTCTGAATGGTCAGTATTGCCTGTGAAAGTCAGAACAGAATCTTCCAAACAATTCACTGTCTCTTGTGCCAACAGAAAACAATAATTCTCTGGTATTTACCATTCCAGCACTTAGCGCATGCACACAGACACATCACAGACACACAGTATTGTTTAACATTCTCTGCAAGCAAATAAACTAAATCATAGAGAATTTATTAGTTACAAACCTATGTGGCATACAGTGGATTGGGATTATATGCCCCCCTGCCTCTCTCTGCAGGTGGGCAATCACCCCCACCCCCCCCCCCACGGTGGTCCATGTTCACGGAGGCACCATCAGCCCCGAAGGAGATGCACTTCTTCATCCATGACCCTCCATCCTCCTCTGGACAAACTGCAGCCTTGGTGGCATCCAAAACACCTTAAATGACAACACAAAAAAAGGATTATACAAAAGTATTTCTGACAAACTAAATTATATCTCCATTACAAATAATGATTAAACTTGACACAAGAATAAAGCCTATAAAAAGAGAAAGAATTTACCAATGGCATGAGAGTGCTCAAGTGTCTGATATCCGACCAGGTGATTGACTGGCTTCCCATCCTCCAACAAGCACACATAGAAAATCTTGCATTTGGTATTGGCTATATCAGTGTCTCCGTCTATTAGAAGGGCAAGGTACTTTGCGGCTTTCAGCTTTGCCGACAGGCTCTCTCTCTCACACGGAACCCAAACCGGCTGCGCGCGTGCGCTATCGTGCACAAATATATTTTGCCCCCTCACACCAAACGCGATCACGACACGCAGGTTAGAATATCAAAACAAACTCTGAACCAATGACATTAATTTGGGGACAGGTCGAAAATCATTAAACATGTATGGCAATTTAGCTAGTTAGCTTGCACTTGCTAGCTAACGTTAATTTGTCCTATTTAGCTAGCTTGCTGTTGCTAGCTAATTTGGCCTGGGATATAAACATCAGTTGTTATTTTACCTGATATGCACAAGGACCTCTACTCCGACAATGAATTCACACATAAAACGGCCAAACGAATCGTTTCTAGTCATCTCTCCTCCTTCCAGGCTTTTTCATCGTTAAACTTATATGGTGATCTCATCTAAACTTTCATTGTATTACCGGCAAAACAGTTCGTCTTTCAGTCACCCACGTGGGTATAACCAATGAGGAGTTGGCACGTGGGTACCTGCTTCTATAAACCAACGAGTAGATGGGAGAGGCAGGTCTTTCAGCGCGATCTGCGTCAGAAATAGGAATGAGTTCTATTTTAGCCCTTGGTGTCTCAGACGCTCGTTGGCGCGCAATAATTTAATAACATGGATTTCTAAATTGAATTTGCGACGCTCGCGTACGCGACGTGTCGGGTTTGGTCAGCATGTCATTATGTCAACAATTTGACCGATCATCTTCGCACATTTTACCTCATTGTCGTATGTGGGATTAATGTCAACTCCGTTTTTGTGGTGAAATCTGATAAGCGGCCCAAATTTGACTAAAGTTTCTTCATTCACAATGAATATGCAATGTTTATCTTCAATTTCAGCTGCCTCCTCTTCTCCTCAAACAGCAGCACTTGCCTCCTCAATGCTGCTGACACCGTCTCAACAGGTACAGATCTCTGCAATGGATATGCCGCCGCGAGATGTTCTCTCTTTTCAGATGCGGGTTACTTGACACGAATGATGAGTCTGTTTCTGCCCTCTACAATATTTCCAGAACATGACGTTGTTTTCTAACTCTAGCCATGGGAACATTTTGAGCCAAATCGCATTGAATCTATATGTTCTCCCTCCGCCGGCTACAGTGGAGGTTGAAGTGACAGCGGGGGTCACGGTAGCTTCGCTAACATTGTTCTCAGCAGCTTCGCTAAAGTTGTTTTCAGCATCCCTAACGTTATGCACCTCAGGTAAACCTTGTGAAAATCTTTTAGTTGATCCCTGCGAATCCCCCTCGCCGGATTCCTCTTTCTCCTCGTCTCTTTTTCGCTTAATAAAATGTTTATATCATGGTAGGTTGTAATCATTACTACCACACTGTGCTCGCACATATCTATTTTTAGGGGCAAATGCAAGTGAAATACTCGCCCTGTAGAGCCCTGTCCTTGTAACATGGGGCCGCGCATTATCATGCTGAAACATGAGGTGATGGTGGTGGATGAATGGCACAACAATGGGCCTCAGGATCTCGTCACAGTATCTCTTTGCATTCAAATTGCCATCGATAAAATGAAGACGGCATAAATATACTAATGCCCAGTGGCTTCAGAAAGTATTCACACCCCTTGACTTTTTCCACATTTTGTGTTATAGCCAAGAATTTAAAATGCATTAAATTGAAATTCACACAATACCCAATAATGTCCAAATGGAACTGAACTATGTTTTTTTTTAATGAAAAGTTTAAATGTTTTGAGTCTAAGTATTCAACCCCTTTGTTATGGTAAGCCTAAATAAGTTCAGGAATAAAGTCACAAGTTCCATGGACTCACTCTGTGTGCAATAATAGTGTTTAACTTTTTTTTTTTTTTTATGTACCCCACACATACAATTATCTGAAAGGTCCCTCAGTTGAGCAGTTAATTTCAAACCACAAAGACCAGGGAGGTTTTCCAATGCCTCGCAAAGAAGGGCACCTATTGGTAGTTGTGTAAAAAAAAAAAGAGCTGACATTGATTATCCTTTTGAGCATGGCAAAGTTATTAATTGCACTTTGGGTAGTGTGTCAATAGACCCCGTCACTACAAAGATACAGGTGTCCTTCCTAACTCAGTTGCCGGTGAGGAAGGAAAACGCTTGAGGTATTTCCCCATGAGGCCAATGGTGACTTTAAAACAGAGTTAGAGTTTAAAATGGCTGTGATGGGAGAAAACTGAGGAAGGATCAACAAGATTGTAGTTACTCCACAATACTAACCTAATTGACAGAGTGAAAAGAAGGAAGCCTGTACAGAATAAAAAATAGTACAAACATGCATCCTGTTTGCAATAGGGCACTAAAGTAAAACTGAAAAAATATGGCAAAGCAATTCACTTTTTGACCTGAATAGCAAAGTGTTATGTTTGGAAAAAATGAGTGAGTACCACTCTCCATATTTTCAAGCATAGTGGTGGCTACATCATGTAATGGGTATGCTTGTAATCGTTAAGGATTGTAGTTTTTCAGAATAAAAAAATCTACGGTATGGAGCTAAGCACATGCTAAATACGGGAGGAAAGCCTGGTTGTCTGCTTTTCACCAGACACTGGGAGATTAATTCACCATTCAGCAGGAAACACAAGGCCAAAATATACACTTTCATTGCTCACCAAGAAGGCAAAGAATGTTCCTGAGTGGCCGAGTTAGATTTTTAAGTAGATTTAAGTCATAACTCTATGGCATGACCGGAAAATGGTTGTCCAGCATTGATCAGCAACCAATTTGACCGAATTTAAATATTTTTTTAAAGAATAATGGGCAAATGTTGCACTATTCTGTTGTGGAAAGCTCTTAGACTGTAATCGAAGCCAAGGGTGCTTCTACAAAGTATTGACTCAAGGGTGTGAGAACTTATGTAAATGAGATTTCATTTATCAATTTGCAAATATTCTTAACATGTTTTCACTTTGTCATTATGGGGTATATTGTGTGTAGATTGGTAAAAAAAAAATATATATATATATATATATAATATATGTATAAATTATACATTTTGATTTTAGCCTGTAACATAACAAAATGTAGAATAAGTCAAGAGGTATGAAGACATTATCATAAAGGGGTGGAACAGGGCTGGAACCACAAACTTGCTTTGTCTAGGCCTACCTGCACTGTCTAGATTTCCTCATGTAATTATTGTTGTCACGTTCTGTTGCATATTTCAACAAGCGTGTCAATAGCAAGATACCCTCCGATCAAAAATCTACATGCTTGACTCTAGATATCACCTATCTATACATACTTTACATTGTGAGATCATCACTATTATCCAAGTTTTCATTTTGGTGTTTGACAGGTCATTAAACATTTCCGCATTTGTAACTTTAACGGGGAGAAACAACAGGCACCAACAAGAGTATGAAAGAGTCGCTGGAGTAAAATGAAAGCAATCAATCCAGCGAGACAAGTGGATTTTGCATCCCTCAAACAACAGGAAATAGATGGCTGAAAAAAAAGACAGATCCTCAGGTGGGCGGGGGGGCATGTGCGTTGCTACTCAGCACCTCATTCAACATGTGGACTTCATGTATCACTAACCCCACTGTACCTACATCGCACCCCCTCTATGGCCCCACTGACTGTAACACCAAAAACACTCAGTCTGCCTGGGCAGAAGCATGATCTTGCCTGCTCAGTTTGAAACGCACTGTTTATGGCATGGATTGAAAGCCTCATTTGAACTCTAGCAGTGCTTGGGGAGTAAGAACAAGACCATGAATTGTCTTGTCTTTCAACAATCTTCTGTCTGTTGGATGGGTTTCCAGGTTTGTAGTCCTACGCTAAAATCTATGATTAGCTTTCATTCACACAGCTCTGAGGAACTCCTGGTTTATTTTCTGTACTCACTCTAAAAGCTCACTGTTCTCTGAATCTATTTGTGTTTAAAAGGGCAGTTTACTAACACACCTGATTCCTGGCATGTCCTAGAACTGAAACACAATAGCTGAACTCACTCCAGTTTGATATATTTTTCGTCTTTGGTCTCAAATTTGTTTTATTTGATTTATTTTGTGCTTTGAATCATTCCCCCGACTGAATCAATGCACCATCGATATCAAGTGGATCTGTTTTATCACTTGTCCATCTCGGGTTTTGTGAAATGGATTACAATGTAAGCCAAGTCCAAGGTGGGCTTCAGAGGGAGCATTGTAATGAAGTTTCAACACCCCATATTTTCAAACACAATCAAACCTGAGTTGGACAACTGATGGAATACTTGAGAAAAGTTGCTTTTCCTCAGTTTTTAGATCTTATTTAAGATATTACTCATGTTCATACCTTTTTTATGTGTCTTGATATGAGTATTGTTAATTTAATGTAAGAACTCGAGTCACTGTTAAATGCGTCATACTGAATTAGCCATTTGAAGGTGAGACTGAAGTAGAGGTTGCATTTAAGACTCGCCAGTGTGTTTCAAACATCCCAAACATGGTTTCCTAGTTGAGACTAAATTAATGTACAAATACTTTGTTGCTCCTATTATCAGCGTGGTCTAGGGTTGGCGACGTCAACCTTTGTCCTATTGTGATTATGTACCCATAAAACGTTGTGATATGTGATGCTACTGGATGAATCCTGATGAAAAATGTTGGACGCCTGGGCAGAAGCTAAGGGCAGGCAATGCTCATTTTTTTCTGATATTCCTTTCTGGTGGAGGAGTTGAACAGGTTTATTTGTGTCTGTGGTGTGCACATGATGGAGCAGTGACTGTCTGATGAGGATCTGTCTGTCTTACTGTAGTGAGCTAGGTTATAGGCCTACATCATGGCCGGGATAGAAGCAGCCTGCAGTCTTCAGAACTGGATAATAGTTGCTTTATTTGCCTCATAAAATGGAACAAACTATTTGTGTTTAGAAAAAGGTAGTTTACAGACACCTGATTCCTGGCATGTCCTACACTTTGGTTGAGCTGAAACAGAATAGCTAAACTCGCTCCACTTTTGATATATTTTTGTTCTTTGGAATCGAGGGTTCCTTTTTTTATTTTTTGTCAGTGGCTTGAATCATTCCGCCGACTGAATCAATGCACCGTCGATCTTACAAGTGTCCTTTTTATAATAATAAATAGGTTTAGGCTATAGCCTAATGCCCATGCATGGGAAAGAGAGAGAAATAATATTGTCTGAATGGACATTTTACGCTGCTTTGGTGGAATTGTCCGCTCTGTCTGGCCTACATTCCTCTCTTGCACTCTGTAGGCTATATAGAATATTTATTGAAACAGGCTATAGCAAAAAGAATAGGCAGAGTAATTTGACTGTCACTTGTGTGTTGCCATGCTGTGCACTGCAAGACTGTTTTCTTTACTTCGCGGTTCAAATAGGCTGAACCATCGTCGTCTGTCACGTCACGATGTTGTCACCATCGATGATGGCTGTCAATCATCGTCGACAGATGATACTATCGCCCAACCCAAGTGTGGTTGTGCAGAGCTGTACTATTATTACTGTAATTACTATAGTAATAATAGTAATTATTGTTCTGTGGTATCTCCCTCATGGTTCATTCTGTAAAGAGGTGTGTGTGTGTGTGTCAGCTAGGAGTCGCTGTCGGAGGTGGAGGAGAAGTATAAGAAAGCCATGGTGTCGAACGCACAGCTGGACAATGACAAAGCCAACCTCATCTACAACGTGGACACACTCAAAGATGTCTTCGAGGAGATGGAAGAGCAGATGGCAGAGATGCGTAGGGAAACTGAGGACAAGTCTAAGGTGAAGTATTACACACTCTCCCTCTCACTCACACACACACACAGCATAGTAGATAACCTTTATCATCTACTGTTAACATATGCAGACTCAGACAGAGGTGAGCATATGCAAATTGCAGCTAAGTCTCCAACTGCTCTATCAACTTGTTCATATACTTGAACTCATTCATGTGTGCAGGTCTTATAATCAGCAAAGCGGCCAAGTACAACTGCACCATTGTCTGTCTGACCATGAGATCCACTGCTCTTTGCTGACAATGGGTGTAGCTATATAATTCCAGAGGAAACAAGGCCAAATCAAAATGCTCCCTGATCCAATTACCTGGCTAGACAAAAATGCTATAAGTGTAAACGTCAATGGAATCTTGCTCACTGCCCATGACTGCACTCTTTTTTTTGGGGTGGTCTTGAGATTTTTAACTTGTGTAATGAAGAATGGTTGCACTTTCTGATTGATTGTGACTCTTACAACGGCCCTCTTTCATTCCAGGAACTAGAAAGACAAAAGCACACATGCACAGTCCTGCAGCACAAACAAGCGGAGTTAAAGGAGGGAATCCGCCGAAGAGATGAGCACATTGAGGTATGGCTGCACTAAGAGAACCAACATTTGGTGACCATTTCACACCTACACCTCTTTATACACTTCCATTCTTTACAGTCCTGTAGTCTGTGTACTGCATCAGCTTGATGAAGTTCCATAGTGTGAGACTACACTTCTCCCTCTCATAGTCTCACACTCATCCCAGTGTCTCCTCTCCTGTTTCATCGTTTTCTCTGACTGGTCTTTGTCACTTTTCTTTGCCTCGTCTCTATATACTGAAATTATCTCTACTCCAGATCATTTTCTGGCCACCTGTCTTTTTTTTCTGGTCCCTTACTTGTCATCCCTTTATCACTCAATTTCTATTCAAGGCTATCTACATTTTTTGTTTCATCCTGTCATTTCTCTTTCCATCCTTTTCATCTATTTTATTCAGTTTTTCATTCTATTTTACCCTGTCTCTCTCTCTCTCTGTACGCAATACCACTAAAGGAGAACCAGCGAATCCAGACTAAGTTAGAGACCCTCACCACGGAGGTGTTTGCCCTGCAGGAAACGATAAACTGAATGGACAAAAACATTGGGGTAGGAGGTCACGCTTGGGGGGACTCTGAAGGATTGTGAGAGGCAATAGATGTGCACAGACAGCTTGTGTTTTGGTTTGTATGTTTCTCTCTGACCAAATGGAAATTTAAGGTTTGTGTTTAGATTCAATACCCTTAACCCAGAAGTGTACAGTCGTTCACTTCCTTCTCGTGTATTTAAAAGCATTGGGTTGGTGCAAGCATGGCTGGAGGGAGTTTCCACCATATTCCTTACATCAGTCCAATTCCTTTTAACTTTATCAGTGGACAATTCAGCAGAATGCAAAAAAATCGGGCCACCCATATAAAGCTGTAGAGTTGCCTGAAGGAAACTTGGTGCTGATTCACCGATCAATGAAATCTGTATCGGGTAATCAACTGGTCCTAAACAGTTTATTGCCTCTCATAGTTGCATGACAGGGACTCTGGATAATAGCCAGTAGTTGTTGGACCAATTCTAATTCAGTTTAGTTTCCCTAAATTTGCATGTGATATGATGATTGTGGGTTCACTAATTTAATAAACTTTGGATGCTGTGGTCATTTTAGGTTAAGATGTAGGTTGTGTGTGCAATCCGTAAAGTTTAGTCAGTGCAAGGGAAACTGTGAACCTGCAAGCATTTGATGTGTATTGGTGGAAAAAATAGAAATTTCTCCCCTTTAAAACTCATTTATTTACCCTGAAATGACAGCATGAAATCCATTTAAGTTATGTAGGCCTAGACTTAAAGCTCTGCCTATCTAGTGTCAGATTGATCTTTTTATTTGGCCTTTAGCTCTCCCTTACATAACTGTTTCGTCATGTGGTGTTTTATGTGAGCATGTGGTGGTTGTGTCAACATCTGCCACTTTGCCTTTCCAACTCAACCGTACCATTCTGGTGTACCATTTGCAGGTCTATACAGACATATGTGCATGTACAAAGGTCATTGCAGTGTGCATGCATATACTGTACATATCAGTCTTTCCAACTGTTCCTATACTTCTCTCCTTTCTTTCCTTTTGTTTTCTCTCCCTCCAGCATGTGGCCACCAAGCCCTAGAAAGGCAGAAAGAGTTATTTGATTGCATTAGGAATGAGAGGGATGAGCTGGCTGACATCAAGGCAAAGGCCAAAACAGGAGAGGTAGGTCTCACCACCAGAGGGCTGGGAATAGTCTATATCCCCATTAAATTGACGAAGTAGGTTCCAGGAATAAGCTTGCTAGAAACAGTGATGATAAAGCAACTTGTGGTATGTGGCTATGTATTTTCTTCTGTACCTACATTTGTTTAGTCTTTTTTCCTACTCGGTTGTTTCTTCCACAAATGTGTTGAACTACACTGAGTATACCAAACATTAGGAACACCTTCGTAATATTGAGTTGCAACCACCCCCCGCCCTCAGAACAGCCTAAATATGTCAGGTCATGGACTCTACAGGGTGTCAAAAGCATAACACAGACGCACGTGGACTCCAATGCTTCCCACAGTTGTGTTAAGTTGGCTGGATGTCCTTTGGGTGGTGGACCATTCTTGATACACACGGGAAACTGTTGAGCATGAAAAACCCAGCAGCGTTGCAGTTCTTGACACAAACTGGTGTGCCTAGCACCTACTGCCATACCCAATTCAAAGACACTTAAATATTTTGTCTTGTCCATTCACAATCTGAATGGCACAAAATCAAATCGTTATGTCACATACACGTGGTTAGCAGATGTTAAAGCGAGTGTAGCGAAATGCTTGTGCTTCTAGTTCCGACAATGCAGTAATAACCAACGAGTAATCTAACCTAACCTTATACACACACAAGTGTAAAGGGATAAAGAATATACATAAAGATATGAATGCGTGATGGTACAGAACGGCATAGGCAAGATGCAGTAGATGGTATCGAGTACAGTATATACATATGAGATGAGTAATGTAGGGTATGTAAACATTATATTAAGTGGCATTGTTTAAAGTGGCTAGTGATTCATTTTTTACATCAATTTCCTTTATTAAAGTGGCTGGAGTCGAGTCAGTGTGTTGGTAGCAGCCACTCAATGTTAGTGGTGGCTGTTTAACAGTCTGATAGCCTTGAGATAGCTGTTTTTCAGTATCTCGGTCCCTGTACTGACCTCGCCTTCTGGATGATAGCGGGATGACCAGGCAGTGGCTTGGGTGGTTGTTGTCCTTGATGATCTTTATGGCCTTCCTGTGACATCGTGTGGTGTAGGTGTCCTGGAGGGCAGGTAGTTTGCCCCCGGTGATGCGTTGTGCAGACCTCACTACCCTCTGGAGAGCCTTACGGTTGTGGGCGGAGCAGTTGCCGTACCAGGCGGTGATACAGCCCGACAGGATGCTCTCGATTGTGCATCTGTAGAAGTTTGAGTGCTTTTTGAGTGCTTCAGCCTCCTGAGGTTGAAGAGGCGCTGCTGCGCCTTCTTTACAACGCTGTCTGTGTGGGTGGACCAATTCTGTTTGTCCGTGATGTGTATGCCGAGGACCCTAAAATTTACCACCCTCTCCACCACTGTCCCGTCGATGTGTATAGGGGGGTGCTCCATCTGCTGTTTCCTGAAGTCCACAATAATCTCCTTTGTTTTGTTGATGTTGAGTGTGAGGTTATTTTCCTGACACCACACTCGAGGGCCCTCACCTCCTCCCTGTTGGCCGTCTCGTCGTTGTTGGTAATCAAGCCTACCACTGTAGTGTCGTCCGCAAACTTGATGATTGAGTTGAGGCGTGCATGGCCACGCAGTCATGGGTGAACAGGGAGTACATGAGGGCTCAAAATGCACCCTTGTGGGGCCCCAGTGTTGAGGATCAGCGGGGTAGAGATTGTTACCTACCCTCACCACCTGGGGGCGGCCCGTCAGGAAGTCCAGTACCCAGTTGCACAGGGCGGGGTCGAGACCCAGGGTCTCGAGCTTGATGACGAGTTGAGGGTACTATAGTGTTAAATGCTGAGCTGTAGTCGATGAACAGCATTCTCACATAGGTATTCCTCTTGTCCAGATGGGTTAGGGCAGTGTGCAGTGTGGTTGCTATCGCGTCGTCTGTGGACCTATTGGGGCGGTAAGCAAATTGGAGTGGGTCTAGGGTGTCAGGTAGGGTGGAGGTGATATGGTCCTTGACTAGTCTCTCAAAGAACTTCATGATGACGGAAGTGAGTGCTACGGGGCGGTAGTCGTTTAGCTCAGTTACCTTAGCTTTCTTGGGAACAGGAACAATGGTGGCCCTCTTGAAGCATGTGGGAACAGCAGACTGCTATAAGGATTGATTGAATATGTCCGTAAATACACCAGCCAGCTGGTCTGCGTATGCTCTGAGTACGCGGCTGGAGATGCCTTCTGGGCCTACAGCCTATCGAGAGTTAACACGTATAAATGTTTTACTCACGTCGGCTGCAGTGAAGGAAAGTACGCAGGTTTTGGTAGCGGGCCGTGTCAGTGGCACTGTATTGACCTCAAAGCGAGCAAAAAAGTTATTTAGTCTGTCTGGGAGCAAGACATCCTGGTCCGCAACGGGGCTGGTTCTCTTTTTGTAATCCGTGATTGACTGTAGACCCTGCCACATACCCTCTTGTGTCTGAGCCGTTGAATTGCGACTACTTTGTCTGTATACTGACGCTTAGCTTGTTTGATTGCCTTGCAGAGGGAATAGCTACACTGTTTGTATTCGGTCATGTTTCCGGTCACCTTGCCCTGGTTAAAAGCAGTGGTTCGCGCTTTCAGTTTTGCGCGAATGTTGCCATCAATCCACGGTTTCTGGTTTGGGAATGTTTTAATAGTTGCTGTGGGTACGACATCGCCAATGCACTTTCTAATGAACTCGCTCACCGAATCAGCGTATTCGTCAATGTTGTTGTTGGACGCAATGCGGAACATATCCCAATCCACGTGATCGAAGCAGTCTTGAAGCGTGGAATCAGATTGGTCGGACCAGCGTTGAACAGACCTGAGCGCGGGAGCTTCTTGTTTTAGTCTCTGTCTGTAGGCTGGAGGCAACAAAATGGAGTCGTGGTCAGCTTTTCCGAAAGGAGGGCGGGGGAGGGCCTTATATGCGTCGCAGAAGTTAGAATAACAATGATCCAGGGTTTTACCAGCCCTGGTTGCGCAATCGATATGCTGATAGAATTTAGGGCGTCTTGTTTTCAGATTAGCCTTGTTAAAATCCCCAGCTACAATGAATGCAGCCTCAGGATATGTGGTTTCCAGTTTACATAGTCAAATAAAGTTAGTTCAGGGCCATCGATGTGTCTGCTTGGGGGGGGAATATATACAGCTGTGATTATAATCGAAGAGAATAACCTTGGTAGATAATGCGGCCGACATTTGATTGTGAGGAATTCTAAGTCAGGTGAACAGAAGGACTTGATCACACCACGTCTCGTTAATCATAAGGCATACCCCCTACTTCATTGAGATGCAAAGTAAGTCCCTTTCCTGCCCAAACCTACAATAGTTCACACTACCATTCAAAACATACATTACCATTCACAACATTACCAGAAAGATGCTTTTTTCTGTCGGCGCGATGCGTGAAGAAACCAGCTGGCTGCACCGACTCCGATAGTCTCTCGAGTAAGCCATGTTTCCGTGAAGCAAAGAACGACAATCCATGTCTCAAGCCTTAAAATCCTTAATTAATCTGTCATCTCCTCTGAATTTACACTGAGTGAAGTGGATTTAACAAGTGACATCAATAAGGAATCATAGCTTTCACCTGTTCAGTCTGTCATGGAAAGAGCAGGTGTTCTTAATGTTTTGTATACTAAGTGTATGCTGTGTGTCTGTCAGTCTGTGTACAAGCAATGGAAACCTCAGTAAACCATTACTTCATACAGCTCTGTGGCTTATTGCATTTCAAACTGTGAAATACATTAAGTTGTAAACCCTCCTCTGCTGCCTCACTCCAGGCCAAGTTTCAATGAACATACTTTCAATTCACAGTGAGTGGTATGCTAGTGTGGATATTGGGACATTGCCCCTCTTAACCCTGTGTCCCTTTGACTCCTTAGAAACACGGCCTGACCATCATCCCAGAGGGAATGCCTAACGGGGACATCAACCATAACGACCCAGCCGCAGGGATCACCGTGGTCACACAGGAGGCTGCCCAGGTGCTGGAGTCGGCAGGAGAAGGGTCTCTGGGTGAGTGGAGGGGACAGAACAGGTTCTCCTAAAGGGAGCGGTGGGAGAAATAAATACATTAATATCTGTGATGTTCATGTGTTATTCAGTAAATAATACACCAGGGGGCGCACTTCATTGTTATTTTAGCACAATGGTGCTGCGGTCATAGTTGCAAGGCACCTTTTTTATAATCATCATTTTTTCTCCTTTGCAGATGTTAAGGATACAAAAGCTTCCGGATGAAAAGGATGAACTCTTAGCCAAGGTACATGTGTAATTTTCCTCTTCGACCACAGTGATGTCTGGCAGGGCTATACTAGTTTCCTCTTGACTATTTTCATGTCCTTTTTTAACCGTCTGTTCAGCTATAATAAGTCATGCTGTCCATTCTGTGTGTTGTCCCTTAGATCAGGAAGTTGAAAATGCAACTGGAGGATGAAAGGCAGAAGCACTAAGATGGAGAATGCCTTCACAGATGGAGAATGCCTTCACAGATGGAGAATGGCACTGACCTGCACTTCATTGAGATGCAAAGTAAGTCCCGTTCCTACCCAAACCTACAAAAGTTCACACTACCATTCACACCACCATTCACACCATTCAAAACATACAAAGGCATACATGTCACCATTGATACAAAGCCTATGCACACTCACTAAAAGGCTTTCTCTTTACATTAAACATACACTGCCAAAAAGAAACTAAGAGCAAGGCTCACATCTTAATTCCCTTGTCCTGTGTAATGTAAATGTACTAACTCAAACGTTCTAATCTTTTACTGTCTGCAGGAGATGCCAACAGACAGATAAGTGAATAAAAGTTCAAGCTCTTGAAGGCAGAACAGAAAATGGGCACAATGGAACAAAACGTAAGTCATGGAAACACTGACATACTTTCCATATGTTCCCTAGCTGACCAAATGCAAACTGCTGAACCGCTACACTGTTTGTATTCGGTCATGAGAAAATGAAAATAAATGTCAGCTTCAAATGTGAAGGTTGTGTTTAATTTGTTTTTGTTTCATTATCCTCATATCTAGATCAACAGACTTGAAGGACAAGTGTGCAGATACAAGGCATCAGCTGATAACTCAGAGAAAATAGAAGATGAACTGAGAATTGAAAAAAGGAAACTTCAAAGAGAGGTAAGGAACAAAAAATAGATAAAAAATGTCAGTGGCTGATGTTTGATTTGACATAAAACAGTATAAGCTTTTATTTCTAACCATTCCCCTATTTTTTTCCCCCACAGCTGCAGATTGCACTAGATAAGATTGAGGAGATGGAGCTGACCAACAACCACCTAGTAAAGCGCCTTGAGAAGATGAAGGCCAATCGGAACGCCCTTCTGTCTCAGCAGTGAAGGCCGCTGGATTTCCACAGAAGCCGTTAAACTCGTACCTTTGACTGCCATATTGCATCTGGAGCACGTTTCTATTCTTCCTCAGGAACACTTGTTGTGTAGCAAAACCAAAAACACTTACAGAAAAAAACACTGGTAGCAGAGAGGCAAAAGTATTTTTTAAATAAAATATAGGCATTGGTTTGTCTTTTGTGTGCCAGTGTCTTTCGAAGGGAGACTCAACCTATTAAACCATAGTTATTAGGGGAAGATGAATCTAAGAAATTCACAACTCATTACTGGACTACATATTATTCACAAGGTTTTACTACTCTCTGGCTGGGTGCTTGGCTATTTATGTGTTTTGTATTTTTTGATTAGTTGCATGAATGACTATTTTGAACGGTTAAACCCTCACGGCTGTTCTCTCTGGCCTGCACCTATCTATAATTCCTCACAGTGAAGTGCCTTCTCACACCTAGAGACTGAGGGTTTTACATTATCTTAAGATTCTAAACAAATATAATAACTTATACAAAATGTATTTAAAGGTGCAGTCATGATTTGATGAAATATATAGAACCAATTGTTTTGAGATTTCATTGAGAATGTAAAAAAAATATTTAAAAAGATCTCTTGAAAATAATGTGCAAATGACAACTGTGTGTGTATATACACTGCTCAAAAAAATAAAGGGAACACTAAAATAACACATCCTAGATCTGAAGGAATGATAATCTTATAAAATACTTTTTTCTTTACATAGTTGAATGTGCTGACAACAAAATCACACAAATTATCAATGGAAATCCAATTTATCAACCCATGGAGGTCTGGATTTGGAGTCACACTCAAAATTAAAGTGGAAAACCACACTACAGGCTGATCCAACTTTGATGTAATGTCCTTAAAACAAGTCAAAATTAGGCTCAGTAGTGTGTGTGGCCTCCACGTACCTGTATGACCTCCCTACAATGCCTGGGCATGCTCCTGATGAGGTGGCAGATGGTCTCCTGAGGGATCTCCTCCCAGACCTGGACTAAAGCATCCGCCAACTCCTGGACAGTCTGTGGTGCAACGTGGCGTTGGTGGATGGAGCGAGACATGATGTGCTCAATTGGATTCATGTCTGGGGAATGGGCGGGCCAGTCCATAGCATCAATACTTTCCTCTTGCAGGAACTGCTGACACACTCCAGCCACATGAGGTCTAGCAGAGTCTTTCATTAGGAGGAAACCAGGGCCAACCGCACCAGCATATGGTCTCGCAAGGGGTCTGAGGATCTCATCTCGGTACCTAATGGCAGTCAGGCTACCTCTGGCGAGCACATGGAGGGCTGTGCGGCCCCCCAAAGAAATGCCAAACCACACCATGACTGACCCACCGCCAAACCGGCCATGCTGGAGGATGTTGCAGGCAGCAGAACGTTCTTCACGGCGTCTCCAGACTCTGTCACGTCTGTCACATGTGCTCAGTGTGAACCTGCTTTCATCTGTGAAGAGCACAGGGCGCCAGTGGCGAATTTGCCAATCTTGGTGTCCTCTGGCAAATGCCAAACGTCCTGCACGGTGTTGGGCTGTAAGCACAACCCCCACCTGTGGACGTCGGGCCCTCATACCACCCTCATGGAGTCTGTTTCTGACCGTTTAAGCAGACACATGCACATTTGTGGCTTGCTGGAGGTAATTTTGCAGGGCTCTGGCAGTGCTCCTCCTTGCACAAAGGCGGAGGTAGCGGTCCTGCTGCTGGGTTGTTGTCCTCCACGTCTCCTGATGTACTGGCCTGTCTCCTGGTAGCGCCTCCATGCTCTGGACACTACGCTGACAGACACAGCAAACCTTCTTGCCACAGCTCGCATTGATGTACCATCCTGGATGAGCTGCACTACCTGAGCCACTTGTGTGGGTTGTAGACTCTCATGCTACCACTAGAGTGAAAGCACCACCAGCATTCAAAAGTGACCAAAACATCAGCCAGGAAGGATAGGAACTGAGAAGTGGTCTGTGGTCACCACCTGCAGAACCACTCCTTTATTGGGGGTGTCTTGCTAATGGCCTATAATTTCCACCTGTTGTCTATTCCACTTGCACAACAGCATGTGAAATGTATTGTCAATCAGTGTTCGCTTCCTAAGCGGACAGTTTGATTTCACAGAAGTGTGATTGACTTGGAGTTACATTGTGTTGTTTAAGTGTTCCTTTTTTTTTTTGAGCAGTGTATATAAGGCGGATTTTTTTTTACATGGTATGTATGGTACATTGAATTCTCTTTGGAAGAGGAGTGATGAATCGAGGTTCTTTGAGCAAAAAAAAAAAAGGCAAGTAAATGCAGTAGGTGTCACCTCATCAGTCAGTATGTGTTACACCTGTGCTGGTTGTCATGTTGATAATGGGAAGATGTTTCACCTGTGTTGACCCAGGTGATATTTAAGAGTGGCTGGCCTAGTGCTAATGAGAGATGTTGGGGAGAGCTACACTTCAGCTGTGGTGCGATTTCGAGCACAATTTATATACGTTTGAAAGAAGCCTGAGTTTTGGTGTGCCTACCACCCTGAGACTCAAGGTGCTCTTGAGAGATTATCAGACTTTTGCTTTGAGTTTGAGAGACTCAGATGAAGGGGTCCCTTTTGTGCTATTTGCAGCATGTGAGGTTGTTCAGGAATCTCTCGGGTTTAGTCCGAATTAACTCTTCCTTTGAGTTTGCTGAGAGAAGGATTGTTGCAGGGCGACCCCTTAAACAAATTTGTCAGAGCATGTTATCACTTTTCAATACAGATGACACCATGCCTGTGAGTTTGCCAGTGAGAATCTGGAGAAGGCGCAAACGAAAATGAAAGTTTGGTATGATCAAAAGGCCCGAAACCGCACTTTCGCATGGGGAATGTCCTGGTTTTGTTGCCCGTTCTCTGGGGTCACCGTTGCAGGTTCACTTTTCAGGCCCTTACCTCATAATGAATTTTTTTTAAAATCTGGATTACATCAATACCACACCAGAGCTCAGGAGAAACTCGGCTGTGTCATGTCAACATGTTGAAACCACACTTCATCCACTACGATCCGAGGCAAAGTTGGTGGAAACCAGTAATCATGTTCTGCCTGTGGCCATTGTTGGACTTTAGCACTTATAGCATGTAGGGTGCATCAATTGGTGTCACCTCATCAGTCAATATGTGTAACACCTCTGTTGGTTGCCATCTCGTTAGTGGGAAGGTGTTTCACCTGTGTTGGCCTAGGTGCTATTTAGGAGTGGCTAGCCCAGTGCTCCAGTGGAGCTTTAGAGATGTTGTGGAGAGCTACACTTGAATTTTTTATTTAAATGTTTTTATTTCACCTTTATTTAACCAGGTTGACCAGTTGTGAACAAGTTCTCATTTACAACTGCGACCTGGACAAGATAAAGCAAAGCAGTGTGACAAAAACAACAGAGTTTCACATGGGATAAACAAACCTACAGTCAATAACAACAAGGAAAATAGAAAAATCTATTTACAGTGTGTGCAAATGTAGAAGAGTAGGGAGGTAGGCAATAAATAGGCCATAGAGGCAAAATAATTACAATTTAGCATTAATACTGGAGTGATAGATGTGCAGATGATGATGTGCAAGTAGAGATACTGGGGTGCAAAAGAGCAAGAGGTTAAGTAATAATATGGGGATGAGGTAGTTGGCTGTGCTATTTACAGATGGGCTGTGTACATGTACAGTGATCAGTAAGCTGCTCTGACAGCTGATGCTTAAATTTAGAGAGGAATATATAAGACTCCAGCTTCAGAGATTTTTGCAATTTGTTCCAGTTGTTGACAGCAGAGTACTGGAAGGAAAGGCAGCCAAAGGAAGTGTTTGCTTTGGGGATGACCAGTGCAATATACCTGCTGGAGCGCATGCTATGGGTGGGTGTTGCTAGGGTGTGATTTTGAGCTCTACCTATTTAAGTTTTAAAGAAGCCTGAGGTTTGGTGTTAACCCCTGTTTGTTTTGCTCCATAGTCTTTTTGCTCTATCCTAAGTTGTTGTGGGCATTTCTTATAGTTTGTCATTGGAGAGGCAAACCTAGTGGGCATCCATGGTGGTTGTCTTTTAGAACCCATTACTAGGGGCTTTGCCAACTTTCAGTGGGTGCCTTTCAGAACCCGTTTTGAACCCCTTTCTGTATTGTTTGGTTGTTAGTGATTTTCTTTGTCAGTTCCCTTTGTTGTAACCAACATTTTGAGTTTGTCTTGTGGGAACATAACAGTTGAAAGCACAGAATCATCTCAAACGTCATTGTATGCTGTAGCATTAAGATTTCCCTTCAATGGAACTAAGGGGCTTAGCCCAAACCATGAAAAGCAGCCCTAGACCATTATTCCTCCTCCACCAAACTTTACAGCGGGCAATATGCATTGGGGCAGGTCATGTTCTCCAAGCATCCGCCAAACCCAGATTTGTCCATCGGACTGCAAGATGGTGAAGTGTGATTCATCACTCCAGAGAATGCATTTCCACTGCTCCAATGGTTGCGAGCTTTACAGCACTCCAGTCGACACTTGGCATTGTGATCTTAGGCTTATGTGCGGCTGCTCTGCCATGAAAACCCATTTCATGAAACTCCCGACAAACCATTTTTTGTGCTGACATTGCTTCCAGTTGCAGTTTGGAACTCTGTAGTGAGTGTTGCAACCGAGAACAGACGAGTGTTACGTGATTCAGCACTCAGCGGTCCCGTTCTGTGAGCTTGTGTGGCCTACCACTTCATGGCTGAGCCGTTGTTACTCCTAGACGTTTCCACTTCGCAATAACAGCACTTACAGTTGACTGGGGCAGCTCTAGAAGGGCAGACATTTGACGAACTGACTTGTTGGAAAGGTAGCATCCTATGACGGTGCCAAGTTAAGTCACTGCGCTCTAAAGTAAGGCCATTCTACTGCCGAAGTTTGTCTATGGAGATTGCAAGGCTGTGTGATCGAATTTATACACCTGTCAGAAACGGTGTCCACATACTTTTGTGTATTATTTCGTATATTATAGTATTTTTTGTTATACAGTTTATTTGGAAAGTATTCCGACTAGAGGTTGACGGATTATGATTTTTCAACGCCGATACCAATACCGATTATTGGAGGACCAAAAAAAGCAGATACCGATTAATCGGCCGTTAAATTTTTTTCGCTAATGCTAGTTATCATTGGCGCATGAAACTGGTATCCACAAGTTCATCTGACTCTGGGGAAGTAGACAAAGTCCCCAAAGTATCCCTTTAATCGGACCAAAAGTTTAAACTGAAAACACAAGACTGGGTTCCTATTTGGCATTCTGGCAGTACTTCTTCCATTTCAAAAAGATTTGCTCCCGAATCCTTTCTTGGTACCTACTAAATGTAACCTAGATGCCATCAACTGCCCACTTATATATCCTAATCACTCAACCGTGTTGTGTTTATTAGGCATGCAACAGAAAGCAAAAATTATAGTTTGTTATTGGCAAAGTCCAGTAGTCCTTCCATGTCAGTCCGTTGTCTTCTGTTTGGTTCCGAATGAACACAACCCAAGAAGGTGCATGTGAAATACCTGCCCTCTCCTACCTCCACCTCCAGGACATACTGTTTCCTGATGGAATAGAACAGGATGCACTCCTTGCTGAAGTCTCTGAAGCAATCCTTGTCATTGTCCCAGTTCATCTACGCAACATAACACAAACCTTCCAATTAGTCACTCTAGTCTAGAAGAACTTATTGATACAAATTGATCACATAATGATAGGACATGGTCATGGATAAGAATAGTTCACAGTTCACACCCCAATAGCCAAATGTAGGGTGAACATGGGCAGACCCTCCATACAAGGGGTGTAGTTGTCAAGCAGCAATGGCAAAACAGCAAGATTTCCTTCCTGCAAACAAGACATACTGATCTTATGGCCTGGTCATAGAGTGGTGCAAGCTCCAGCAACAATACAAGGTCACAAACTCACTCAGAGCCAAGTATTTGTGCATGTATTCTCAAAGTGTCTGATCTAGAATCAGGTCCTTCCTGTCCTTATCTTATTCATTATGATCTGAAATGCTAAACTGATCCTAGATCAGAACTCCCACTCTAAAACTATTAGTGAAAACAGGCCCAGAATCACAGCCTCTGGTTATAAGAAAAGTACCAATCTCTAGTATGGCACCTCAATTAATTTTCCAGGCATTGATGAGCGCCATACTTATAGATAACCACAAGATGCAAAGGTTGCCGAAGTCGTATAATATTTTGGGCCAGAATAGCTCTGGCTGAAAAGAAAAAAAGCTAAATATTCAGAACCTTGAGCAACCTCATATGAATACTTCTAGCATGTATTTATATATCAGAGAAATATCATATTAAAGCACTTCTACATGTAACTCTGTACAACGAATGTGCCATGTACATTAAGATATGTGGTTCTGACCTATATTTGGTGGTGTTGAGCAGAGTCCACTGGGGGTTGACACTAGGGTCGCCAACTTTCTCACTACCAAATAAGGGACAAAAGGTGGCGTGCCAGTGCACGGTGCCACGGCGGTGTAGGTATGGTATGTAGGTAGGTATGTCGTTGTATGTGTCGAACTGCTTTGCTTTATCTTGGCCAGGTCGCAATTGTAAATGAGAACTTGTTCTCAACTTGCCTACCTGGTTAAATAAAGGTGAAATAAAAATACATAAATAAATGGTGTTGTGTGAATGAATATACAGTGTATATCATATTCTTAGTCAATTGGAAAGGCAACACATTTTTATATTCCATTTAGTCTATAGCTTTACTTAAACTGTATCATTGTGTAAACTTATGTGAATAAATCTCAAAATAAATGATCAAAGAATTCACAATTATGACCTTCACAGCAACAAAAAAAAAACATTTCAAATGCAAAAGAGGAAAAGAGGGGCACGAGTCACTCACCAAGTCTACTTTTTCCATGGATATTTTTTTGCTGCTCTTGACTGATTCAAGCAGTCCTTTGTCCTTATGCATAGCCAGAGAGAAGTCCTTACATGACAAGTCACAGCTCACAGATATTTGAAGTTCATTTTTGATCAGCTCTGTCACAGAGCCTCTGTGCTACACATCCATTTCTTGAGTCTGACCATTTAATGGTCATCAGAGAGAAAATCCTCTCCACAAAGGCATTTGAGCCTGGCACACTGAGGACAAATGAGACAATCCTGAACATGTTGATCAAGTTGGCTTTCCCTGGGTTTTGGAAAACTGCCACCCACTTCTCACTGGTGGATTTTGTGATATTCTGTCTGTCTTTCTGTATTTCCTCCAGGCACAACACTCTTCATAGAGTTGGTCCATACTGACTGTTTCTGTCATTTTGAGGGCAACCACCACCTGCTCCAGGTCAGTGAAGGAGAGCTCCTCAGAGGCTGATCAGTTTCAGTTTCACCATTACATTGATAAGTGGTTTGATTTCTCACCAGAAAATGTATGTAATGACAGTGTCATAGAACTTCACAAAGTCCTGTTGCTGCTTGGACCTTTGTGCTGACAATTGCTTGTCCATCAGCTGCTTGGTCTGGTATCCAAAAAAACAGTTCTGTTTCCACTGAAACATCTTCATTTTGAAAATGTTGGACTTCCTCGTAAACATCTGTGATGCAGAGAGTTGTTTCCTCCAGCTTTTTTACGAGTTGGTCAAAAACACACCCCACGTTGTGGAAAAAGCACAGATAAATCTCAGCAGCTTCCGTTTTTTCTAAATACTCAAAAATACTCTTCAGCGCCACAGGACAGGTCTCCCCAAGGGACCTGAAGTACGAAGTAAGAGTTGGCCAGCTTTGCAGGAGACGATCGACAGCTGGATGAAGAGAGAGCCATCGTGTTCAAACATGTCGCAGAATTTCCCTCCATTCAATAACAACAAAGGCAAAAAATGCAGTCATTTTCTCTCTTCGGGAAGCAGATACTGAGAAGTGGCTGTAGATCTTTAAAACAATTGTCTCAATATCCACTGACAGCTGATCGCAGGTGTGCTTGCAGGCATTATGAGCTATGTGAGCTGGGCAATTAGCTTTCAGAATGCGATTGTTGGCACTGCTCAATAACTGGTAAACGGAGAGGTGTTTTCCAAACGCACACTGGAAACATGTTTATATTTCCCTTGTTTGAGGCATCACTGGCAACTGAGAAATAGAGGGGCTCACCTTCGGTTGTGGACAGATCATCCAAAATATCCCACACAGTGTTTGGTCCTAAAACATTCATTGTAATCGTCTCAGCTTTCGTTCTTCCCAAGTGCATCTTCTTCACACCATTTGAGTCATGAAAGAAAGCACCTTTGATCTTAACAAGACAGTCGGTGCTGTTGTAGCTGAGTCTGTGTTTAACCGTATGGTACGCAGTAACCATATGGTACGCAAGTAAGGCTTCACTTGCCGTGATTTTGTTATTTTCACGAAGAATGCACCGATATTGCTAGCACCTTCAGCTAATTTGGCCTTCTTGTGCATTTCTGTGGATGCATGCTGAGTTAGATCATTCTTTCCTCCATGGCCAATTGAAAATTCCCGAAGGCATAAAGTACAGAAAGCTTTCGTCGAGTCACCACTGACGGGCTTAACCCAAGTCTATTTTTGCTTCCTATTGTTTGTTGTAGCTGAACAGTATTTACTTTTTTGCAGGTTTATCCATATTTCCTTGATATGCCTAACCGACCGAACAGCAACAGAAATGACTTTGCAGGAATTTGGCGCGTGATTGGATGAATATAAGGGACATCCCGGCTAATACGCGACAGTTGGCAACCCCAGATGACACAGCCCATTAACAAGTGGTTCTGAAGCTTCTCGTTGTAGATCTGAGGAAGACCAAACATATATTTGCCAGGCTCTCAAACCAAATATTCTTCTAAGTGTTTTTGCCATCCTTAATTTACTAGCTAAATTACTAGCTGTTGTAATGAAGTAATTACAACAGTTCGAGTAACTTTCTTCACCTGGTGGTGTCAGCAAAGACACAATCACTGAGTATTATGGAATATCTATATGAACGACCGATAGACTTGAAAAGATTATCGGTTTTGACGATAGTCCCACTACTGTACATAGCAAAACTGCTGCTATGCCAGCCAACACTCACCGCCTGAGCCACGAACACTGGACAATGCAGAGGAATGTCTAGCTGGGAAAATCAGCAGCAGCAGCAAGATAGCTCATTCTCCAACAGAAAGGTGCAGTATGGAGAAAAGTATTAATTGACACAGTGACCAAAATCTAACTCATGCTGCAAATAAGGCTTGAGTCGACGTGTCCGGACATGCATGCAATAAGCAAACTATGTGACCTGTTACCAAATATTACGATGACTAACCCATTCATATGTGGTGTTAGCTAGCTAGCTACATTAACTACTATGCTAGCTAGCCTGCTAGATAAACATGGTGCTATGATATTTGATAGGAGATATTTAGCCAATGTAGCTAACTAACATTAGCTGGTTATCATTTTGAACATGCACCATTTTCAGCAAGGAGCCATCTGATTTGCTCTGTAACATTAGCTATTTACTGGTGTGCTAATCTGACCAGCCGCAGTCGTACCCGTAAATTGATAGTCTGATTAGATGATTGTCGTAATAGGGAAAGAAGTGTTTTAAAATGCCTAAATAAAGGTTGGCAATAGCTTTAGTTTAGTAAGAATCTTCCTGCATGTTTATGGACCAAGAACGCTGTAGATCACCGTGTGTGTTTCCGTTCTCAATTAAATTATTGGCAGATTTGAGTCATCATAATCCCATATATTAGCCAAGTACTATACATTTATACATACTCAGAATTGTTATTGGTGATATGGTGCTGCTACTGATAAACAACATTTAGAGACATACAGACAACTGAGTTTAAACAAAGTTGACATACATTATATACTAGGTAGAGTGAGCTTAGAGCTAGCTATAAGAGAATGAGCAGATATACAAATGTACAGTGGATATACAGTTGATATACAGTGGATGTACACATTTACAATATCAGTAAGAATACAGTATATCTAAATGCAGGGAGATGGACAGAGTGCAATGCAGTGTAGTGCAGTTATTTTGTGTGCAGTTCACAGATGGCTTGATGCGGTGTTCAGCATAGAGTGCATAGTCCTTTAGTTTTTATAGGCCAAATGGCCGGTTGGTGAGGGCAACAGCCCGGGGGAAGATACTTTTCAGGTGGCGGGAGGTTTTGATCATGAGTGACCTGAACCGCCTGCCAGAGGTGAATTTTTGGAGGAGGTGGTGACCGGGGTGGGATGGGTCTGCGATGATCTTTCCTGAACACTTCCTTGCCCGATTGAATTTCGTCCTGGCAACCAAATTGTTTAGAGATGAGTCCTGACAGCTAAAAATAATAATAATCTCCAAATCACAGAAAATTACTAAAAATACTTGTTTCATAAATTATCATAAATCATGATGTTACGTTGGACCAATTTGAATCGAATAGATATTTTTTATTCTCAAACTAACAGCAGAGCCTATATGATGTCCTTCCATACAGGTGTAACACGCAAGAGTGATGCTTCTATGCAAAAAAAGTTTGATCAGTAGGCTAATATAAGTCCCCAAATGGAAGGCAAACAGATTGTTTGTCATCTGTAGCACCATAGACTCCGCTGAGCAGCTAAAACAACTCAATAACTGCATTGACCTGTATTGTAAATAGGCCTATGCCATCTTAATTTACCCAGTTTATCAAGAGATTTACCTTTAAAAAACATTATTACTTTATGTTGTTATGTAGTTAGATTGTTTTTTTATCAATGTCAAATGTACCATTTGATTTTAAAATTGCTGCTTTAATTAATGCATACAGGGCCTTCAGAAAGTTCACACCCCTTGACTTTTTCCACATTTTCTGGTGTTACAAAGTGGAATTAAAATGGATTTAATTGTAATTTTTTGTCAACTGTCTACACAAAATACTAATGTCAGTGGAAGAAAACATTTTTTTTAATAGAAAATAACACTAATACTGTATATCTTGATTAGATAAGTATTAAACCCCCTGAGTCATTACATGTTAGAATCCCATTTGGTAGCGGTTACAGCTCTGAGTCTTTCTGGGTAAGTCTCTTAGAGCTTTGCAAACCTAGATTGTACAACATTTGCCAATTATTCTTTTAACATTCTTCAAGCTCTGTCAAGTTGGTTGTTGGTCATTGTTAGACAGCCATTTACAAGTCTTGCCATAGATTTTCAAGCCAATTTAATTCAAAACTGTAACTAGGCCACTCCGGAACATTCAATGTCGTCTTGGTAAACAACTCCAGTGTATATTTGGCCTTGTGTTTTAGGTAATTGTCCTATTGTAAGGTGAGTTTGTCTTCCAGTGTCTGCTGGGAAGCAGAATGAACCAGCTTTTCCTCTAGGATTTTGGCTGTTCTTAGGTCTATACTGTTTCTTTTTATCCCCCCCAAAAACTTCCTTGCTGATGACAAGGATACCCATAACATGATGCAGCCACCACCATGCTTGAAAATATGAAGAGTGGTATTCAGTAACGTGTTGTGCTGGATTAGCCCCAAACATAACGCTTTGTATTCAGGACAAAAAGTACATTTCTTTGACACATTTTTTTATAGTTGTCACATTCTGACCTTTAGTTCCTTTGTTTTGTCTTTATTTAGTATGGTCGGGGCGTGAGTTAGGGTGGGCAGTCTGTTTGTTTTTCTATGTTGTTTTTTGTGTTCAGCCTAGTATTGTTCTCAATCAGAGGCAGGTGTCGATAGTTATCTCTGATTGAGAATCATACTTAGGTAGCCTGGGTTTCACTGTTGGTTTGTGGGTGTTTGTTTCCGTGTGAGTGTTTGTCGCCACACGGTACTGTTTCGGTTTTCGTTTTCATCACATCGTTTATTGTTTTGTATTTCAGTGTTCAGTTCGTTTTTAATAAATCGTCATGAACACTTACCACGCTGCATCTTGGTCCGATCCTTAGGATCTGCCGTTACAATAGTATTACTTTTGTGCCTTATTGCAAACAGGAGGCTTCCTTTTCACTCTGTCATTTATGTTAGTATTGTGGAATAACTAACATGTTGTTGATCCATCCTCAGTTATCCCCCCCCATCTACCAATAGATGCCCTTCTTTGTGAACCATTGGAAAACCTCCCTGATCTTTGAGCTTGAGTCAGTGCTTAAAATTCACTGCTCAACTGAGGGACCTTACAGAGAATTGTACATGGGGTACAAAGATGGGGTAGTTGTTTAAAAAATCATGTTAAACACTATTATTGCACACAGAGTGAATCAAAACTGTAACTGTAAACATTTCTAATAACATAATTCCACTTTGACATTATTATTTAATTATAAAAAATAAATGTAACCTTTATTTAACTAGGCAAGTCAGCTGGTCTCAATACCCTTCCTCGCACATGTGTCATGTTCTATGATCCTCTAAAGCCTAATTTCCATTGGAACTTTGAAGTCAACACAGGTTGGGCTGGACTTAGTGGGCAAGCTCGAATTGGGTTTCTACTTTCTAACGTTATCTAGCTAGCTAAATGGTTAGTGTCGTTGCTAGGATAACAAGTTAGCTAGCTAGCTAGCTTAATTCCTACCTTGCCTGTCCTTGCATTGGATATTAGCTGTAAAAATAAAGAGATTATATATATATATATATATATATATAACTCCCAGTATTATATAAATACCCAGTATTTAATTGGGTAAATCACCAACTTCTTGGCATCGCTGTGCCTTCAGTGTAATGTCATGAATGCTTGAACCAGGTTATGTAGACAAACAGTGCAATTAGCGCAACCAATGACAATAGTGAGGGGTGTGTCATAATTACATTTAATTAGAATGAATTGAGTGAAACTGTTAAACAATAGTTTATAGCATATTGAATATATTAGGCTATTGTTATCATATGGAAACAAATATTGTACATAATATTAGCATCAACATACATTATTGTTTAATTCAATTTAACACATTTGTGTGTGTGTGTGTGTGTGTGTGTGTGTGTGTGTGTGTGTGTGTGTGTGTGTGTGTGTGTGTGTGTGTGTGTGTGTGTGTGTGTGTGTGTGTGTGTGTGTGTGTGTGTGTGTGTGTGTGCGCGTGTGTATATATTTATTTGTTACCTATTTCACTACATTGTTTTGGTTCAACCATAATGCATAATAAGCATCATCAACAGGGGGGAACATATTGGGTGTGTCCATTTATAAGACTTGTTCATAAAAGAGAGAACTGTTCATAAGAAGGGCCTGAGATCAAAGTCAATATTCAGATCACTAGGGGTCAATGTTTTTAGATATATCCAGTAAGCCTCCCTTTGTAGTGGTAGGATCTCGGTGTTACCACCTCTCCTTGGTAGAGCAACATGCTCAATGCCTGTGTATTTGAGAGAAGAGATAGGATGGTTAGCTTCAACAAAGTGAACTGCTACTGGATAGTCAATGTTCTGTCACCTGATTGAGCTGCGGTGTTCAGCTATGCGTTGTTTGTATTTTTGTTTGTTCTACATAGGCTTTCCCACATGAACAGGTGATGAGATAGATTACTCCCTTGGTCTTGCATGAGATGGATTTTTCGACTGGCTATTAGCTAGCCATCTAACCAAGCATACCAGACGACAGGTTTGATATGATGTAGCTAGCTAGCTTTCAATAAGACCTGGCCAGCTAAAACTTCTGCTAGCTAACAGTAGCTAGCCAGCTTTTTTCAATTCTGATTTGCTAGCTAACGTTAGGTAGCTAGCATTCTAGGACTAACTGTTCTCATAAAAGTTTATTTTGTAGTGCAAAAATTAATGAAGGATCCAGCTATGGTGGTAATTGGTATCATGTCTGACTACTGCAGTACTGCTTGTCTATGTGCAAGCTAACAGCAACAGGACCAGATGAGCTAGCAAAACATGTTGTCAGCATCCAGCAGTGTTCAGCTGATGGTTGCATACTAATCGAGCGAGCACAAGTTTTGAAAATGGGCTGCGCTGGCCTGGGTTTACCCCTGACTGCACTCGAATTTGAGAATTCCATTCCACCCAGCTCGAATTTGACCCTAATTTTAAGCGCCAGTGGAAACGGGGCTTTATTCAGCTCAACGAAGGCTATATAAACACACACAGAGAAAATGTTTCCTGTTAATCTTTGAACTATTGATTCCAGAGGTGTCTGACCTCTCTGGCATCACTCATGCTCTTTCTGGAGCTGCTCCACCTCCACATTCAGGCTGAGGGAAAACAAGGGGCGCAACTTTAGTTTTAGAAGTGGGGGAGGCATTAATTTTTTTTAAGTGTCCAGTTGGATAAACACTCCAAACAGTCTACCCGACCGCTCGGAGGCGTCTGCATGGTCCTAAAGCACACCGTTGCCTTGTTTTGTATCACATTCCAATGATAAAACTGGGGGAGACAAAAATGTAATTGTGACATGCGTAATGTTATGTTTGCACTGTTTCCCCCTATCAGTGAACAATGTGTGGGGAAATAATAGAGATGTGACTTAGCAGGATCAACAAGCTGCTTTGTGAGCTCGAGAGTTTGGTTAAGGGGGAGGGGAAGTAGATATTACAAATAGTTGACACATTGTGTCATACTGTGTGCATTCGACATCTGATTTACGGTTAAGAGATTCAGTTTCTCTTAGTGTTCTGGATAGATTTTGTATCCTACACTGTCCTTTATGCTGTACACATGAAACATGACCTAATTAGAACGTTTGGTAGCATGTACAGTGCCTTCGGAAAGTGTTCAGATCACTTGACTTTTTCCAAATTTTGTTACATTACAGCCTTATTTGGAAATTGATTAAATAGTTTTTTCCCCCTCATCAATCTACACATAATGACAAAGCAAAAACATTTTAGCAAATTTATTACAAAAAAAAACCATAGGGATGGTGCAAGGTTTCCTCCAGACAAGACACTTGGAATTCAGGCCATCTTGGTTTTATCAGACCAGATAATCTTGTTTCTCAGGGTCTGACTCCTAGCGGGCTGTCATATGCCTTTTTTAGTAAGAAGTGGCTTCCATCTGGCCAATCTACCATAAAGGTCTGATTGGTTGGAGTGCTGCAGAGATGGTTGTCCTTTTGGAAGGTGTTCCCATCTCCACAGAGGAACTCTAGAGCTCTGTCAGAGTGACCATTGGGTTCTTGGTCACCTCCCTGACCAAGGCCCTTCTCCCACGATTGCTCAGTTTGGCCAGGCGGCCAGCTCTAAGAAGAGCCTTGGTGGTTGAAAACTTCTTCCATATAAGAATGATGGAGGCCACTGTGTTCTTGGGGACCTTCAATGCCGCAGAAATGTTTTGGCACCCTTCCCCAGGTCTGTGCCTCGACACAATCCTGTATCGGAGCTCTACGGCCAATTCCTTCGACCTCATGGCTTGGTTTTTGCTCTGACATGTACTGTCAACTGTGGGACCTTTATATAGACAGGTGTTTGCCTTTCCAAATCATGTACAAAAGCATCAAATAGCCCCTGTGATATGCACGTTTTTAGGGAAGTTAGGAACCAACAGGCAGTTCGGAAAGCTAAGGCTAGCTTTTTCAAACAGAAATTTGCATCCTGTAGTACAAACTCAAAGAAGTTCTGGGACACTGTAAAGTCCATGGAGAATAAGAGCACCTCCTCCCAGCTGCCCACTGCACTGAGGCTAGGAAACACGGTCACTATCCACAATAATTGAGAATTTCAATAAGCATTTTTCTACGGCTGGCCATGCTTTCCACCTGGCTACCCCTACCCCGGTCAACAGCCCTGCGCTCCCCACAGAAACTCGCCCAAACCTCCCCCACTTCTCCTTCACCCAAATCCAGATAGCTGATGTTCTGAAAGAGCTGCAAAATCTGGACCCCTACAAATCAGCCGGGCTAGACAATCTGGGCCCTCTCTTTCTAAAATGATCCGCCGAAATTGTTGCAACCCCTATTACTAGCCTGTTCAACCTTTCATATTGTCTGAGATTCCCATTGGAAAGCTTCCACGGTCATCCCCCTCTTCAAAGGGGGAGACACTCTAGACCCAAACTGCTACAGACTTATATCTATTCTACCCTGCCTTTCTAAGGTCTTTGAAAGCCAAGTGAACAAACAGATTACCGACCATTTCGAATCTCACCGTACCTTCTCCTCTATGCAATCTGGTATCAGAGCTGGTCATGGGTGCACCTCAGCCACGCTCAAGGTCCTAAACGATATCATAGCCGCATCGAAAAGAGACATTACTGTGCAGCTGTATTCATCGACCTGGCTAAGGCTTTCGACTCTGTCAATCACAACATTCTTATTGGCAGACTCAACAGCCTTGGTTTCTCAAATGTTTGCCTCGCTTCATTCACCAACTACTTCTCCGATAGAGTTCAGTATGTTAAATCGGAGGGCCTGTTGTCCGGACCTCTGGCTGCTGGTGATTCTTTGATCCACCTCTACGCAGACGACACCATTCTATATACCTCTGGCCTTTCGTTGGACACTATTAACTAACCTCCAGGTGAGCTTCAATGCCATACAACTCTCCTTCTGTGGCCTGCAACTGCTCTTAAATGAAAGTAAAACTAAATGCATGCTCTTCAACCGATTTCTGCCTGCACCTGCCCGCCCGTCCAGCATCACTACTCTGGATGGTTCTGACTTAGAATATGTGGACAACTACAAATACCTAGGTATTTGGTTAGACTGTAAACTCACCTTCCAGACTCACATTAAACATCTCCAATCCAAAATTAAATCCGCTTCCTATTTCGCAACAAAGCATCCTTCACTCATGCTGCCAAACATACCCTTGTAAAACTGACCATCCTACCGATCCTCAACTTCGTCGATGTCATTTACAAAATAGCCTCCAACACTCTACTCAACAAATTGGATGCAGTCTATCACAGTGCCATCTGTTTTGTCACCAAAGCCCCATATACTACCCACCACTGCGACCTGTATGACCTTGTTGGCTGGCCCTCGCTTCATACTCGTCGCCAAACCCACTGGCTCCAGGTCATCTTCAAGTCTCTGCTAGGTAAAGCCCCACTGTAGAACGTGCTCCAGAAGGTATATCTCACTGGTCACCCCATAAGACAATTGTTCCTTTGGCCGCCTCTCCTTCCAGTTCTCTGCTGCCAATGACTGGAACGAACTGCAAAAATCTCTGAAGCTGGAGACTCTTACCTCCCTCACTAGCTTTAAGCAACAGCTCTTGGAGCAGCTCACAGATCATCTGTAAATGGCCCATCCAATCTACCTCATCCCCATACTGTATTTATTTATCTTGCTCCTTTGCACTCCAGTATCTCAACTTGCACATTCATCTTCTGCACATCCTACCATTCCAGTGTTTAATTGCTATATTGTAATTACTTTGCCACCATGGCTTATTTATTGCCTTACCTCTCTTATCCTACCTCATTTGCACATGCTGTATAAATATTTTTCTACTGTATTATTGATTGTTTGTTTGTTTATTCCATGTGTAACTCTGTGTCGAACTGCTTTGCTTTATCTTGGCCAGGTCGCAATTGCAAATGAGAACTTGTTCTCAACTGGCCTACCTGGTTAAATAAAGGTGAAATAAATCAAATAAAAATGTAATTTACCACAGGTGAACTCCAATCAAGTTGTAGAAACATCTCAAGAATGATCAATGGAAACAGGATGCATCTGAGCTCAATTGTGAGTCTCATAGCAAAGTGTCTGAATACGTAGGTAAATAAGGTACATCTGTTTTTTTGTATTTTTATACATTTGCTAAAATAAATAAAAACATTTTGTTTTGTCATTATGGGGAATTGTGTGTAGATTGCTGGGGATTTTTTTAATTTATTCAACTTTAGAATAAGGCTGTAATGTGGAAAAGTGAACGGGTTGGAATACTTTCTGAATGCACTGTATGTTTTGAGTGTCAAACTCTATGAAATGTCTCTCTTTTGAGTGGGTGGGGTTGAACAGTTTGGTGTGACTCTTACCGGTCAGTTTCAGCCTCTCTCTGCTTTAGCTCCTCCTCTGTCCTACTCTGTTGCTCCGCCTTCATCTTCCTCAGCATGGAGTCAATGGCACTCAGATCCCAGTTCCGTAAAATGGTAATCACAGCCATCCCAAGAAGCCACCTGGAACATGCCAACAAACACATAAGCCCAAACAAGGCTTGTAAAACACAAATACAGACACCCTCTGTCTCTCTCTCGTTCTCAAACACACACATACACAGAGATATAGAACCTTGATTATTGCATGCCTGCTCTGGAGTGCTGACAGCACCTGCGTGGGTCCTCGGGTCTGCCCCCAGCTGAACTGCTCCAAGATGGCCCCCAAAAAGGAGCTCTGTAGATTGGCTGCCATCCAAACACACCCTATTAAAAAAAAACACTACCTGGCATACTTCTGCAATTGCTAAGGCCTTAGGCATGGACACCTAACTCCAATACTCAGAAGTTGTTTGCCTGCTGGAGGAAGTTTGCATATGACCTATGCTCCACAAAGAAAGGGTTTAAGTCAAGTCATGCCTTTTTGCCTATCAATAGTTTGTATGTGTCAATGGGAATTGGTGGGGGAACACTCAATCTCACCTAACCAAGAGCTAATATTTCTGTTAGCGCTGTATTATCTCACCAGTGTGTTCTCTCCACCAATAGGGTGATAACCTCCGGCTGATCCCACCTTCTGCTTCTGACACTGATGTGTTGCTGATGGCATCTGTGATGTTGATCATGCAAAGTTGGTTTAGCAGCCACTGGCACGTTTTGTGTCTCTGTCATAGACCTAGATAAGTACCAAAGCAAAATGATGTTAGAAATGTCCTGTAAATGTACACTGAGTGTACATAACATTAAGAACACTTGCTCTTTCCATGACACGATATGATCCCTTATTGATGTCACTTGTTAAATCCACTTCAATCAGTGTAGATGAAGGGGAGGAGACAGATTAAAGAAGGATGTTTATGCCTTCAGACAATTGAGACATTGAATGGCACACTTACACAAGAGGGTGAATGGGCAAGAACGGGGTATGGTAGTACAGTAGGTGTCGTATACTCCCTCTAGGTCATCAGGCTGCTGATTATCCCGCACAGCTGTCACCATCGTCTCGCGCACCTGCGCCTCATGACACTCACCTGGACCATCACCTCTTTAATTATCTTCCCTCTATTTGTCACTCCTCTTGGTTCCTTCCTCTGGTGTTATTGATTCTGTTTTCATGTCGGTGCGTTGTTTGTGTTCATTGTTTCTTTTATGTATTAAAACACTCACTCCCTGAACATGCTTCCAGACTCTCAGCGCACTCCGGGTGCACCGGTTTCAGTGTGTCAAGAACTACAACGCTACTGGGTTTTTCATGCTCAACAGTTTCCCTTATTTATCAAGAATGGACCACCACCCAAATGTCATCCAGCCAACTTGACACAACTGTGAAAAGGATTGGAGTCAACATGGGCCTGCATCCCTATGGAAGGCTTTCGACACCTTATTGAGTCCATGCCTCAAAGAATTTAGGCTGTTCTGAGGGCAAAGGGGGGTGCAACTTAATATTAGGAAGGTGTTCCTAATGGTTTGTACACTCTGTGTATACTATATGGATTATATTGATGCCACAATAATAAAGACAAAGAAAAACATTTTTCCAAGTTATGGAGAAGTAAATCATTGTCACTTGCCACACAAACATTTTTCACAACAGCTTTTTCACTTTAGTATGTGTGCATCTATAAAAAATAAAAAAAAGTCAATTACTCATGTCTTCATTACACGTCCCCACAGATCTTACAGATATCAGTCACACCACCTTTGGAATTGCTAACACTGCTTCCAGAAGTCGGGTTCGTAGAAATTGCTCTTCCCTTCTTCCTCTTGTCCTCCTCCTGCCTTTCATGCTCTGCCTATTCCTGTTCTCTTTGTAGTAGTGCCATAAAAGACTGCAGGCCAATCAAAACACACTTATCAGGGCACACACACTTCTTCTAATTTTCAGAAACAATGGCGTCACATTGATTGTACGCTGCAACACACTCATAGGCACACTCACGGATGCTATTTAAAAGAAGAACAAAGGAGGAGATCTGAGTCAACGTGTAATGCCAAGAGTTCTATGACTCAGAATTTAACATTTTAAAATGTTAATATGCTTTATAAATCCAAACCTAACACCATTATCATAGCTAATTAGCTAAAGCATCTTTCTCAATGTTAGAAGGTAGGTTGGTAGCCTAGTGGTTGAGTTGTGCCAGTAACCGAATGGTTGCTGGTTTGAATCCCGTGCCAGCTAAGTGAAAAGTCTGTTGATGTGGCACTTAACCCTAATTGCTCCTGTTAGTTTCTCTGGCTAAGAGTGTCTGCTAAAATGTAAATGATCCATAAGGTCTTTGTAGTTCTGTTTGCCCTTCTGTCTCCCACCCCGCTCTCACCTGGCCAGCAGGCCTTGAGTGGCCCACTGGATGGTCACTGCAGCTAGCTCCTCTGGAGTCGGCTCTACATAAACAATAAACATGCATACAGTTAGGAAAAACAAGTCCCTATTATTATTCAAATCTATAAATATGAAATAGTGTGTACGGTGTAGTTTAGCCTCAGTGCAGACTTATTGTATTTTCTTTGTATGTCAAGATGTATTTCTTCATTGCCTTTGTAACCAGGTACATTATTGAGAACACATTGTCTTTTACAATAACAAGAGCAAAACCGCAAAGCAATAGACTAACACAACAACACCCGTGCAGACAATAGAGCATGACCACAGTATACATAAGATTGTACAGTCGACTTTACCGCCTAATCCTATCTGTACAGCCCAAATATTTATTTTACCTGGAGTATTCGGTTCCTTTGTTCTGTTCAATATGGTGACCTTGACCTTTCTGTTATCATAATATCTCACATAGGCCTATGTGTTTATATATGGTTTGTAAATGTTTAGGTTTTTTTTAAAGTATTAAATGGTATTGAATTGAAATTTAGAATACATACAAGGTATGTGTTTCATATAGCTTCATGAATATCATCAGAGGGCTCCAGAAATAATTGTTAATTTGCTGACTAAATTAGTATGGCAACGGTTGTCAAAACAATGAATCCTGCTCTATGGTATGTCGCGAGTCGACAATCTATCTACTGCT
Source organism: Oncorhynchus kisutch (assembly GCF_002021735.2). Lineage (NCBI taxonomy): Eukaryota > Metazoa > Chordata > Actinopteri > Salmoniformes > Salmonidae > Oncorhynchus > Oncorhynchus kisutch. The sequence continues at coordinate 48,015,921 of NC_034184.2, read as the reverse complement.
CCCGTGTGTGCCTTGGGAGGTGCCTGCAGGAAACAATGAGGGATTGTTTTCAAGCTTCCACTTGAGTGAGTTGCATCACTTCCTTTGACCACATCAGACTCCCTTGGGTTTACGAAGAGACAATTGTGTAATTTAGGCCTAAGTAATGTGTCCACTGACTTTCTCATAAATCATGTTTAATAAATAGAGTGCATTCTGTTCTGCCACAGGCGGGATGGGACACAAGACACCAACCTTCTGCATAACAACAAATAATGCAACCGTGATAGACTATATTCTATTGCTCTTTTGGCTATCACGCCTGGAGCGACAGTAGCTTTTAAGATCTTAGGGAAGGTATGATGTCACCAATGTACCTCAGCCAACCTGTGAGTCTCACTTCAACTACACAAGCATTATGCACACAGATCTCAATTTAGGATTAAGGCCTAGGTGTACGAGGACATTCAAATCAGATCTTTACATTGTTGCAATGGAAGTAAGACAAAGGTAAATTGCCCAAATGACTCATTTTCGATTTGGGCAAATGCCAAATGGGCTGGTCCATTTTTAGCCAAGGGGGCCAGAATGGTCCGGTGTGTTAAAAATGCCAGGGCCTATTTCTGGTCCTAGTCTGCCCCTGCAATTAGCCAATAAGAGATGGTGGTTTCAAACCTCTCCAACTAGTTGTTGGTGTTAGATTCACTTCCTGAAAGCTTGCTGGTGACCATGGTAACACCTGTGCGGATGGATGCGGTAAAGAGGTCAATGGAACGCAGACTGGGGGGGATAGAAGCACGTCGGATTGACACACATTCAACAAATCTGATCTAACAAAAAGCGATATTCGCCAAATCTGTCATGATTGATTTATGTAATGACCCACAATGTGGTTACTAAAGTCCAATTTGGATGTATTAGACTGTTTTTGCTGCAGAACATTTAGAAGTAGTACGTTTTCAGGTTTAGAAGAAGTAACTGCTAAACTCCCATTCGTAAAAGCTGACAGCATAGCTAGCATAGAGAAACTGGTGATGGTAATCAAATATGTTTTTTAAAGGGATAATCCATCACAAACCACACATTTTCTATGATTAACAGTGTTGAACAGTTAAATAACACTAATATGTGAACACATTTTTTATTTTGTCAATATAACAAAGTTGGTGGCAACATCATTGTGGAAATATGTTGCAGCTCAGTCTAATACAAAACCCACAATGCAATGCTCTCTCTGGGCTGGCTGGCTAGCTAGCTAGCTAGGTATGGTAAACATACAGTTGAAGTCCAAAGTTTACATATGTAACCGGTGTGAAATGGCTAGCTAGTTAGCGGGGTGCTCGCTAATAGTGTTTCAATCAGTGACGTCACTCGCTCTGAGACCTTGAAGTAGTTGTTCCCCTTGCTCTGCCTTTAAACAGCTTGGGAAATTCCAGAAAATTATGTCATGACTTTAGAAGCTTCTGGTAGGCTAATTGACAACATTTGAGTCAATTGGAGGTGTACCTGTGGATGTATTTAAAGGCCTACCTTCAAACTCAGTGCCTCTTTGCTTGACATCATGGGAAAAAGAAATCAGTCAAGAACTCAGAAATGTGTAGACCTCCACAAGTCTGGTTCATCCTTGGGAGCAATTTCCAAATGCCTGAAGGTACCACGTTCATCTGTACAAACAATAGTACACAAGTATAAACACCATGGGACCACGCAGCCGTCATATCGCTCAGGAAGGAGACGCGTTCTGTCTCCTGGAGATGAACGTACTTTGGTGCGAAAAGTGTAAATCAATCCCAGAACAACAGCAAACGACCTTGTGAAGATGCTGGAGGAAACAGGTACAAAAGTATCTATATGCACAGTAAAACGAGTCCTATATCGACATAACCTGAAAGGCCACTCAGCAAGGAAGAAGCCACTGTTCCAATACCTCCATACAAAAGCCAGACTATGGGGACAATGATCGTACTTTTTGGAGAAATGTCCTCTGGTCTGATGAAACAAAAATAGAACTGTTTGGCCATAATGACCATCGTTATGTTTGTAGGAAAAAGGGGGAGGCTTACAAGCCGAAGAATAACATCCCGACCGTGAAGCACGGGGTGGCAGCGTCATGTGGTGGGGGTGCTTTGCTGCAGGAGGGACTGGTGCACTTCACAAAATAGATGGCATCATGAGGAACGAAAATGATGTGGATATATTGAAGCAACATCTCAAGACATCAGTCAGGAAGTTAAAGCTTGGTCGCAAATGGGTCTTCCAAATGGACAATGACCCCAAGCATACTTCCAAAGTTGTGGCAAAATGCCTTAAGGACAACAAAGTCAAGGTATTGAAGTGGCCATCGCAAAGCCCTGACCTCAAACCTATAGACAATTTGTGGGCAGAACTGAAAAAGCGTGTCCGAGCAAGGAGGCCTACAAACCTGACTCAATTACACCAGCTCTGTCAGGAGAAATGGGCCAAAATTCACCCAACTTATTGTGGGAAGCTTGTGGAAGGCTACCCGAAATGTTTGACCCAAGTTAAACAGTTTAAAGGCAATGCTACCAAATACTAATTGAGTGTATGTTAACTTCTGACCCACACTGACTTCAACTGTATAATAGACAGTAGCAGCAGTGTGTGTGTGTGTGTGTGTGTGTGTGTGTGTGTGTGTGTGTGTGTGTGTGTGTGTGTGTGTGTGTGTGTGTGTGTGTGTGTGTGTGTGTGTGTGTGTGTGTGTGTGTGTGTGTGTGTGTGTGTGTGTGTGTGTGTCTGTGTCTGTGTGTAAAGAGTCAAAAAGAGTAAACGGTTCAATGCAGATAGTTCGGGTAGCTATTTGGTTAACTATTTAGCAGTCTTATGGGTTGGGGGTAGAAGCTGATCAAACAAACAAGAGATTTAAATGCATTTGTATATGATTTGTTTATTTATATCAAACCAACACTTTACTTTTTTATGCAAATGAATTTAGAATCGTTAGCACTTTTTTAATGTTTCTATGACAATCAATGCAAATGTTATTGTGAACAAGAGATTTAAATGCATTTCTATATGATATCATTACTTTATCTAATCATCACTTAACTTGTTATGCAATTCAAAGATTGTAAAAGTTGGCCAGACCTTTTTAGAGTAATTATCACTTGTTTTGATGTTTCTACGGCAATCAATGCAAACGTCATTGTGAACAAGAGATTTAATGGAGAATGTATGTTGTGTCTAATAGAAAACCTTCTTTACCTCGGTGATATACCGATCCCATACACCGATCCCATACATCCAGTGGAAACATCATAAAAGACGTGAAGATTTTTCCCCTGCACAAAAACAGCTGTCTGTCCCAAGCTCAATAGGCTAGTTGATACAATGTTACAAGTTCGCTAGTGACAGCTTCGTGCTGGACACAGTTTATTAATTTGATGCAATGTTGCACTTTACTAGAGATACCTCAAGTCAAGACAAATAGAAAGTGAGGCAGACAGGCCGAGTAGAGAACTGAATTCAACTGAAAGAACCTGTTTTTTTCATCAGGATATTTTCTTCTGTTTTTATTTGTTGGCTTTAGGCCTAAATATTTTACTTAGTTGATGATGGAAGTTATAGGCCTACTGCTGCGTTGGCCTATCTCTAAGTTTCATGCGCTCATTTATTTAGTGGCAAATGGATGAAGGTTTATCAGTGTGTATGGTGCTCGCTCCTGCGTTACTTTATTTTTTATTTTTTTAATCATGTTAATTCAGATTTGTATGATTAACCAGGTGACAATGATTTAGAAAAACGAAGACATTATTATTGAAATTAAACTTCCACAAAAATGCACATATGCAAATCAGAGCTGGCACGCAGATTGGTAGAAATGGTAGGATAAATTGTTAGCTTCCCCAAACTTGAAACTCACTCACTTTACTATAACACCCATGAAACAAGTTCGCATGAAAAAGCGTGCCTCTTTTAAACAAGTTCGCATGAAAAAATCATGTCCCCCTATGGAAATCAAATGCCCATCCATCTGTCCTGGCGCCGGCCATGATTATCGTTAACAGTTGACAAAGACAACCAAGACAATGACAAATATTTATACAGTCCTATCACCAGATGACTGTTCTGCAGGGAACGACACTAGACAGTTCAATGTACACCACATTCCTATTATATCCGAGTGTGGAAGGGTGAGGGCTGATATATCCGTGCTACAAAAATTGAACATTTGCAGTTGCAATCTGTAAAGTTGAGGCGGGGCAGAAATCGTCAGCAATATGTGAGACGGGCGTTTTTCTCATTTCTGAAACTCTTCCATTCTCCCTAACATGCCTCAAGCAAGCATGAAAATGAACAGGTTCTGCCGGAGTAGTTGATAAAGCCAAACAGCACGCTCTTTTTGACGAGTCCAGCACGGACTAGGAATGAGATACAGTCTCATTGGAGAATAAGTTTCGAGAGAAGGACTAAATAGTTGCAAACAGCCTAAACTGAAACCATGGACGTATTCAATTCATGAAGAATCTCAGTTGAGCCATAAAGTGAGTTCTCAAATTGTTTCAGTAAACATATGGGAAGATAATGTGTAACATTTCTCTCTTGGTTGATATTTATTGATTTGTTCGTGGGATTTGTTTTGAGGATGTATACCTACTTTATTCAAACACCAAAATAGCAAGGCTATTTTGTTGAGCTGAGAAACATAATTGTCCCCGAAGTTATAGATATTTCCTAGAAAAACTATTATGTTACGTGTATGTTTGTTATTAGTCTCATTATCCTTATCATTTTTACATTATGTTGGGCTTTTGAGTACTGTATTTCCACAGAGTTTCTAAACCCAGAGGCGCAACATCGCTAAACTTCCGGGAACGCTTGCGAAACAGACCAAACAGAACAGGACGGGTTTGAGAAGTGAAAAAAATATTCCTTCGTTGTTAATTTTCTCGTAATATAAAGGCACAGCCTAGATTCTTAAGTAGTTGAACATGTTATTACTCAAACCTGAAAGTTACCTATATGGAAGGAGTGCCTTTGACTGACTGCACATGCGCAGTTCGGCGCGAGACGACTTTTAGATCCGAAGACGTGTTTCTACGCATGAGCTTTGCTTGCCAATGTCGCCATGACATCGCCTACAAGCGTGATCAGGGATTTCTATTGGAGAAGCAGTTTTTGCCTATCTTCGCACTGTACGGTCTTTGGTATTTCTGCATTTTCATGTCAGCCTGCCTAAATATGAACTTGCAAATGGAGTAAGAATTGACTGTTGTGCCAGGGGGAGGAGCCACTCCATAAGCCTTTTTACCCTGTGGCATATATCCCCCTTTCCACTTTGTTTTAGTGTTGGGTTCCACAGGGACATGCACAAGAGAATATGAATATGTAAATGGTGACATATTTTGTTTAAGGCTGATTTTGCAAATACGGGTGCTTTTGGATGTTAAATATTTTAGAAAATAAAACCTCTTGAAACTGCTTTTTATCTATCTTCACTCTGTCTGGAAACAAGATCTAATAGTGGCTGAGACCATACTATTACAGAATTTTACCAGTTTCCCCAAATACCCGAGGGGAAATGTCATTACCACCACGTTATAAAATGTGCTATCTTAGTTGAAAAGGAAATCACAGAAATTGATTGTCCTTAAGGTATTTTAAAAAACATTTGTCATGATTTTTTAAAATCATGTTATTTTTTTTACTATTTGGAAGTTTTCTTAGTTATATGTATTCATCATTGTCATGTCTAAATGTCCATATATGCATTGATGATACTCAGAAACATGTATTTACCACATCAAAATCATATTATCTTACGAACAAGCATTAAGGTTCACCTATTGGAAAAATCATCAATATCAATTGTAATTTAATACACTGTTTCCTCAAAAATATGTTCCGTGATGGTAATGACTTAGCATTGTGGTAATGACACATTACATTTCATATAAAACAACTGATGAAAAATACCTTTGAAACATTTTAATGTCACAGTTGTGCATGTTTAATTTTATTTTATTTCCCAAGTTTGTTCTTCTAATTGCATGTGAAGTCTTCCAGTAGAGTTTGAAGTGTACCGTACACCTTCTCATTTACAGTCAAATGGACATTAAACTTCTCTTTTGTTCCATCTTTAGTTTTTTTCTCTCACTATTCTGCCTTGCATTCTACTCAAACCACCATGTTTGTCGGCCACCATCAAAAGCAGAAGTCTGCAGCTCTTTCTCTTTGCAAAGAGGGCACTCTCGATACATGCACTATTTGGTCATCTTCTCGCAACACAAAGACCCAACCAATTCTTAAATGTTGCTGCTTTTAACCACTCTGATATAACAACTTATCTGCCATGAACTGAAGGTTGGCATGTGTCCCTGTCTTTCACTGATGGATTGACAATCCAAAAGGGACATCTTTTGGTGAACTCAGTGTATGTACAGCTTGACCTCTGATAATTCTAACTTTTGATGGAGTTTTGCCAGTGTGTCGTTCAGTTATCCCTTCTTTATTTTAGTCTTGTGTCTTGTCAATCTTTCCCTTTTTCCTGTTGATGCTCGATTGTTATCATCACATTCAAAGAGCATTTTTATTTAACCTTCTATTGCTGGGCTAATTGCATTCAAATGTTTCTTTCTTGAGTACTGCAGACAGTCTGGCTGTTTGTTGTTTCCACACATTGTCTTCGCAGAGAATCCAAATTCTCTGTGGACCATTTTCACCATGGAATACTTTTTAGTAATTTCCCAGCCAAAACCTTGGATATCACTTGTTGGTCTTTTGCACTCTGTTGCTTCTGATATTTATCTCGCGGCTCTGATATGATGGTGTTATGTTATTCTTCTCAGATTCTGTGGCTTTGACCGCATTTGGTGTTTCGTTTTTTTGTACGGATCTTCTCTGACAATCTATCATATATTTCTTGTAATACTTTCTCATTTTTCTTTCCCTTGGCCTCCAACTTCATATTTGCCATACATAGATCTCTGTCTTGGGGTTTCCGAGTTTTAATAGGAGTGGGAATCCGGTGCCATTTGAGGGGCAGGTTGGTCATCATTCTGTAGCTGTAAGACTTCAGGTGAGTGATGTGGTGTGTTCCTTGACATGTATGACTCCATAACCACTCATTTCTGGATAGTTGATCTTCTGTTTCTTTGGTTTATTTTCCATTGCCCCCCGCCCCCCCCCTTTTCTCACTGGGAAAGTTGTGAGATGGGTTTCAGTTCACCACTTTCTTTTCTCTTGAGGTATCTTTTTGTTTCTTAAGATACTCTTGGTATCTTATAGGATCTTGTTTGATTTGGTTAATACATGTCATTGTCCTCTCCTCGGTTGATTTAAGGGGGTTTCTTATATAAAAAAAATAAATAATTAAAGTCAGTAATAACCATAGAAAATCACATAAATAGACATCAAAATCACACAATCATCCTAACATAATACAAAATGTAATGGTCTTATTTAGCAAATAAGTGTTCAATTTCAACTTAACCATGATCATATATGTCATTTATGTTTCTTTTTAGGTCTTAAGGTAAGTAAAAATGTATGAACTAATACATTTTGTCATTACCACCACATTCTGTCCTTTGCATCACAGTTCATTATGTGGTGGTGGTGGGAATTACATTTTTACAGTATTTGTTCATTAATAGCAGGGATTCTAGTATGCTAAATCCAGTTGAACAGCTAGCATACAATGTATCCTAAATACACATAATTAAAATAATTTTTCAAAATCTAACATAATTTGATGACATTATAGCCTATTTGGTAATGGCGTACAATATTATTTACTCAAGTCATATTTACCTTTATTTTTCTATAATTTCCCGGCATCAACATTTGAATCTCCCTCCATGACATCATCAATGCGCCCCACTGTCACTGTTCGTATCCATGGTAACCAAGTACACAAACTTTTAGAAAAAACGTTATCATGTAAGTTGCTTGTGGTGGCAATAACAACACGTAGAGACGACTGTATTTTGTGTATATAAAAAAAGTAACAAATGGCTTATGCACGTCTAATATGTATGTGTCCCTTTTTTTGCCTCTTTTTAAAAACAGGTGCATTATTTTCTAATTATCAAGACTTTTGTAAGTGTAATACATAGAATGTCAAACGTCTGGGTGTGAGACAGGACAAAAACTGCAAAACAGTGAAATCCAGACATGAAAGGCTTTAGAAAATAAAACAAACAAAAAACATTGAAAGTTGGGGGAAAAAGGTTTAAGATTATTTTAGTCTACTTATAATGGATGTGATTTTTTGTGGTTGTTGGAATTAACATTTTATTTTACAAATCTAACCCTGAGACACAAAAAGGCCCGCATTTGCAAAATCACCCATAAATAAGCAGAATTGATCATAGCCTACACATCTGCCACTGTATAACTTTGTTTCCATCCCTCCTCCCTACCAAGTTCTCATATTGTGTGTACCCTCTCAGGTTCTCTCTCAGGAATCAGCATGGCGCACCGCTCTCAGTGTTCCTCAGCAGGGGATAACCCCCTGGACCCCAAATACCTGCCTTCCCACTTCCGCGAGGAGTACCGGCTGGCCATTGACGCACTTGTGGAGGATGACTTGGAGGGCTATTATGAATTCCTTCAGAGTGCGGATGTGGTGGACTTCCTCTCCAGACAGGAAATTGAGCACATTAGGTGCACAGTGCAAATTCCGTACCAGAGCACTCAGCCAGAGCTCCCGTATGTAGAGTCTGAGGGAGATGGCTCTTCAGACACATACTGGCCTGTGCACTCTGACTTGGATGCACCTGGTCTTGACCTTGGCTGGCCCCAACATCATCACTTCATAGGCCCCACCGAGGTCACCACGCTGGTTAACCCCTCTGAGCCAGATATGCCCAGTATCAAGGCGCAGGCTCGTCGACTTATCAAGAATGCTCAACAAGTATGTCGATCAGCTCCATATTATACTAATACTGATTCTGTTGGGCAATATGTTGTGTAACAGAAAGGATATGTAATAGTACAATAGTAAATGTAGAATCAGGGGCATAGTTGGTTTTTGAACATGGGGGGGGCCAATTTAGGTGGGGTGTGGGGGATTCTCCCCTAGATTTCTTTTAGCAAATGTAAAATTATTTTCCTGCATTGTAAAGGCCCAATGCAGCTGTGTTTGATCTCAATATCAAATCATTTCTGGTTAACAATTAAGTACCTTACTGTAATAGTTTTCCATTAAAGTGGTCAAAAATTAAATATTTTTTTGTTGCAAAAAACTATTTCTCAAGCAAGAATGTCACTAGGACTGTCTGGGCAAGTGGTCTGAGTGGGGGGGGGGAGACACCTGGACAGGACACTAGTCTGTTGCAGGGCCTTACCCCTAATTCAACTCCTTAATGTTGAGTGTCAAGCAGAGAGGCTTCAGGTCCAATTCTCAACTGGGCATCAAACCCCCAACCTTTCAATCTCAGGGTGGACTTTTTAACCACAAGGCCAAGGCACTTATTTCAAAATATTAGACATTTTTAGACATTCAATAAGAGATGCACCAATGTGGATATTGCGGGCCGATATCGATATACTAATTTATTTAACATTTTATGGCCATTCTAGCACAGATAGAAACTGAAACAAAGTTATGTTCATAAGGCTAATAAGAAAATGTGAAATTATTTGATTACATGTTTTACTTGCATCACAAAGTGACTGAAATGCATTCAAAAGGTTTTGCAAAGTTCACGAAAACATCATATAGGAATTGTGTGTCTAGAAAATAAGATCTGCATTGCTTTCAATTGTGGTTATGTCACTGTCCCTTCTAATGAGACCTGCAAGGCTTATGAGCATCGTAGAAGGAAACAGAATACATGTGTTCCTGTGAGTTGTAACTTTCAGTGATGGGGTCATAATAGCTTATAGCTCTAAAAGTTAGAGCTAAAAAGTATTTTTTTGGTGCATATTTTTCTGCTGAATGTTATCAGATCTTCAACCAAAACCTAATATTAGATAAAGGGAACCAAATAACAAAAAATATATACTTATTTCATTTATTTAATTAACAAAGTTATGCAACACCCAATTCCCCTGTGTGAAAAATGTTTTGCCCCCTTACACTCAATAACTGTTTGTCCCACCTTTAGCTGCAATGACTGCAACCAAATGCTTCCTGTAGTTGTTGATCAAATCAAATTGTATTGGTCACATACACGTGTTTACTAGATGTTATTGCGGGTGTAGCGAAATGCTTGTGCTTCTAGTACAACAACAGCTAACAAGTAATATCTAACAACTTCACAACAAATACCTAATACACACTAATTTAAGTAAAGGAATGAAATTAAGAATATATAAATATATGGATGAGTAATGTCAGAGCGGCATAGACTGATACAGTAGATAGTATAGAATACAGTATATACATATGAGATGAGTAGTGCAAGATATCTAAACATTATTAAAGTGACATTATTAAAGTGACTAGTGTTCCATTTATTAAAGTGGCTAATGATTTCAAGTCTGTGTATGTAGGCAGCAGCCCCTCTGTGCTAGTGATGGCTATTTAACAATCTGATGACCTTGAGATTGAAAAACAGCTTCTGTCTTTCGCTCCCAGCTTTGATGCACTTGTACTAACCTCACCTTCTGGAGGCAGTGGCTCGAGTGGTTGTTGTCCTTGATTATCTTTTTGACCTTCCTGTGACATCTGGTGCTGTAGGTGTTCTGGAGGGCAGGTAGTATGCCCCCGGTGATGCGTTGTGCAGACCGCACCACCCTCTGGAGAGCCTTGCGGTTGTGGGCGGTGCAGTTGCCGTACCAGGCGGTGATGCAGCCCGACAGAATGTTCTCGATTGTGCATCTGTAAAAGTGTGTGAGGGTTTTAGGTGACAAGCCAAATTTCTTCAGCCTCCTGAGGTTGAAGAGGCGCTGTTGTGCTTCCTTCACCAAACTGTCTGTGTGGGTGGACCATTTCAGTTTGTCAGTGATATGTATGCTAAGGAACTTAAAACTTTCGACCTTCTCCACTGGAAGTCCACAATCCTGTCCTTTGTTTTGTTGATGTTGAGTGTGAGGTTATTTTTCTGACACCACACTCCCAGAGCCCTCACCTCCTGCCTGTAGGCGGTCTCGTCGTTGTTGGTAATCAAGCCTACTACTGTTGTGTCATCTGCAAACTTGATGATTGAGTTGGAGGCATGCATGGGTGAACAGGGAGTATAGGAGTGGGCTGAGCACGCACCCTTGTGGGGCACCAGTGTTGAGGATCAGTGAAGTGTAGATGTTGTTTCCTACCTTCACCAATTGGGGGCGGCCTGTCAGGAAGTCTAGAACCTATTTGCACAGGGCGGGGTTCAGACCCAGGGCCTCGAGCTTAATGATGAGCATGGAGGGTACTATGGTGTTGAATGCTGAGCTAAAGTCAATGAACAGCATTCTTACATGGGTATTCCTCTTGTCCAGATGGGATAGGGCAGTATGCAGTGATGGCGATTGTCTGTGGACCTATTGGGGTGGTAAGCAAATTGAAGTGGGTCTAGGGTGCCAGGTAAGGTGGAGGTGATATGATCCTTGACTAGTCTCTCAAAGCACTTCATGATAACAGAAGTGAGTGCTACGGGGTGATAGTCATTTAGTGCAGTTACCTTTGCATTCTTGAGTACAGGAACAATGGTGGCCATCTTGAAGCATGTAGGGACAGCAGACTGCTTCAGTGTTACTTGCCTCGAAACGAGCATAGAAGTAATTTAGCACATCTGGTAAGCTCCTGTCATTGGGGCGGCAGGGTAGCCAGGTGGTTAGAGCGTTGGACTAGTAACCGGAAGGTTGCAAGTTCAAACCCCCGAGCTGACAAGGTACAAATCTGTCGTTCTGCCCCTGAACAGGCAGTTAACCCACTGTTCCTAGGCCGTCATTGAAAATAAGAATTTGTTCTTAACTGACTTCTGCACACAAACAGTAGATATCATGCATACATACACACAAACAGTAGGTATCCTACGCACATACTGTATCAATACCCAGCCGACAAAGATTAGGAACCGTGAGAAGCACTCCCTGTCCTCCCTCAAGATTAGGGAGTACTCACTGCCCTCTCCCAAATTTCTCAGATTAGGCCCCTAGCAAGGTCGGCACCGAATTTTGCTCAGACAGTCTGTGTTCAAGATACTATAGAGACATTGTTTTACCCTAATTCTGACTAAAATTACACACATCATTTATTATCATTTTACTGACTAAGACTATACACATCATTTAATAATAATTTGATGATTCTAATCAATTTCATACAATTACAGTGCCTTGCGAAAGTATTCGGCCCCCTTGAACTTTGCGACCTTTTGCCACATTTCAGGCTTCAAACATAAAGATATAAAACTGTATTTTTTTGTGAAGAATCAACAACAAGTGGGACACAATCATGAAGTGGAACGACATTTATTGGATATTTCAAACTTTTTTAACAAATCAAAAACTGAAAAATTGGGCGTGCAAAATTATTCAGCCCCTTTACTTTCAGTGCAGCAAACTCTCTCCAGAAGTTCAGTGAGGATCTCTGAATGATCCAATGTTGACCTAAATGACTAATGATGATAAATACAATCCACCTGTGTGTAATCAAGTCTCCGTATAAATGCACCTGCACTGTGATAGTCTCAGAGGTCCGTTAAAAGCGCAGAGAGCATCATGAAGAACAAGGAACACACCAGGCAGGTCCGAGATACTGTTGTGAAGAAGTTTAAAGCCGGATTTGGATACAAAAAGATTTCCCAAGCTTTAAACATCCCAAGGAGCACTGTGCAAGCGATAATATTGAAATGGAAGGAGTATCAGACCACTGCAAATCTACCAAGACCTGGCCGTCTCTCTAAACTTTCAGCTCATACAAGGAGAAGACTGATCAGAGATGCAGCCAAGAGGCCCATGATCACTCTGGATGAACTGCAGAGATCTACAGCTGAGGTGGGAGACTCTGTCCATAGGACAACAATCCATCGTATATTTCACAAATCTGGCCTTTATGGAAGAGTGGCAAGAAGAAAGCCATTTCTTAAAGATATCCATAAAAAGTGTCGTTTAAGGTTTGCAACAAGCCACCTGGGAGACACACCAAACATGTGGAAGAAGGTGCTCTGGTCAGATGAAACCAAAATTGAACTTTTTGGCAACAATGCAAAACGTTATGTTTGGCGTAAAAGCAACACAGCTCATCACCCTGAACACACCACACCATCCCCACTGTCAAACATGGTGGTGGCAGCAGCATCATGGTTTGGGCCTGCTTTTCTTCAGCAGGGACAGGGAAGATGGTTAAAATTGATGGGAAGATGGATGGAGCCAAATACAGGACCATTCTGGAAGAAAACCTGATGGAGTCTGCAAAAGACCTGAGACTGGGACGGAGATTTGTCTTCCAACAAGACAATGATCCAAAACATAAAGCAAAATCTACAATGGAATGGTTCAAAAATAAACATATCCAGGTGTTAGAATGGCCAAGTCAAAGTCCAGACCTGAATCCAATCGAGAATCTGTGGAAAGAACTGAAAACTGCTGTTCACAAATGCTCTCCATCCAACCTCACCGAGCTCGAGCTGTTTTGCAAGGAGGAATGGGAAACAATTTCAGTCTCTCGATGTGCAAAACTGATAGAGACATACCCCAAGTGACTTACAGCTGTAATCGCAGCAAAAGGTGGTGCTACAAAGTATTAACTTAAGGGGGCTGAATAATTTTGCACGCCCAATTTTTCAGTTTTTGATTTGTTAAAAAAGTTTGAAATATCCAATAAATGTCGTTCCACTTCATGATTGTGTCCCACTTGTTGTTGATTCTTCACAAAAAAATACAGTTTTATATCTTTATGTTTGAAGCCTGAAATGTGGCAAAAGGTCGCAAAGTTCAAGGGGGCCAAATACTTTCGCAAGGCACTGTATATAGTTTCAGGGTGGAATATTCTAATCATTCATTTAAACATATAAATTCCATTCACAATAAGATGTTTTATTTTTCTTTAATTTAACCTTTATTTAACTAGGCAAGTCAGTTAAGAACAAACTTATTTACAATGATTGCCTACCAAAAGGTAAAAGTCCTCCTGCGGTGACGGGGGCCGGGATTAAAAATAAAACAAATAACATATAAATATAGGACAAAACACACATCACGACAAGAGAGACAACACAACACTACATAAAGAGAGACTGAAGACAACAACATAGCAAGGCAGCAACACAACTTGACAACAACATGGTAGCAGCACAAAACATTATTGGGCACAGACAACAGCACAAAGGACAAGAAGGTGGAGACAACAATTCATCCCGCAAAGCAACCACAACTCTCAGTAAGAGTGTCCATGATTGAATCTTTGAATGAAGAGATTGAGATAAAACTGTCCAGTTTGAGTGTTTGTTGCAGCTTGTTCCAGTCGCTAGCTGTGACGAACTGAAAAGAGGAGCGACCCAGGGATGTGTGCGTTGGGGACATTTAACAGAATGTGACTGGCAGAACGGGTGTTGTATGTGAAGGATGAGGGCTGCAATACTTCTCAGTTAGGGGTAGTGAGGCTTAAGAGTGTTTTATAATTAAGCATAAACCGGTGGGTCTTGCGATGGGTATACAGAGATGAACAGTTTAAAGAGAGTATAGAGTGCAGTGATGTGTCCTATAAGGAGCAGTGGTGGCAAATCTGATGGCCGAATGGTAAAGAACATCTAGCCGCTCGAGAGCACCCTTACCTGCCGATCCATAAATTACGTCTCTGTAATCTAGCATGGATAGGATGGTCATCTGAATCAGGGTTAGTTTTACAGCTGGGGTGAAAGAAGAGTGATTATGATAGAGGAAACCAAGATCTAACTATAGCCTGCAGCTTTGATAGAGTTGAAGTCGGAAGTTTACATACACTTAGGTTGGAGTCATTAAAACTCATTTTAAAACCATTCCACAAATTTCTTGTTAACAAACTATAGTTTGGCAAGTCGTTTAGGACATCTACTTTGTGCATGACACAAGTTATTTTTCCAACAATTGTTTACAGACAGATTATTTAACTTAAAATTCACTGTATCACAATTCCAGTGGGTCAGAAGTTTACATACATTAAATTGACTGTGCCTTTAAAAAGCTTGGAAAATTCCAGAAAATTTTGTCATGGCTTTAGAAGCTTCTGATTGGCTAATTGACAACATTTGAGTCAATTAGAGGTGTACCTGTGAATGTATTTCAAGGCCTACCTTCAAACTTAGTGCTTCTTTTCTTGACGTCATGGGAAAATCAAAAGAAATCAGCCAAGACCTCAGAAAACAAATTGTAGACCACAAGTCTGGTTCATCCTTGGAAGCAATTTCCAAACCCCTGAAAGTACCACGTTCATCTGTACAAACAATAGTACAGTACGCAAGTATAAACACCATGGGACCAGGCAGCAGTCTTACCGCTCAGGAAGAACGAAACGAAATGAACGAAAACCGAAACAGTCCTGTCAGGTGCAGAAAGACACAAAACAGGTCGAACCGGGCTTTGGGGGAGCACTGGAGATCTGGTGCTTACCACTCGCACCTCTCCCTTAGGCTCAATGCCCACTTTCGCCCGGCACAGGCGGAGCGCAGACATATGGCATACTGAACCGTCCCAGCGCCACGGAAACACAGTACGCAGAGCCGGCGCAGGATACCCTGGGCCGAAAAGGAGCACCGGAGACCAAGCGCGCTGAGCTGGCACAATCTGCCCTGGCTGGATGCCCACTCTTGCATGGCACTTGTGGGGGGCTGGCATGTAGCGCTCCGGGCTATGAGCACGCACTGGGAGACACCGTGCGCTTCACCGCATAACACGGTGCCTGACCAGTACCACGCTGCTTCCGGTAAGCAAGGGGAGTTGGCTCAGGTCTATTGCCTGACTCCGCCAATCTCCCCGTGTGCCCCCCTCCCCCCCAAAATTGGGGGGGGCTGCCTCTCGTGCCTGCTGTGCTGCCTTGCCTCATATCGCCGCCGCTCAGCTTTAGCTACCTCCAGTTCTTCTTTGGGGCGGCGATATTCCCCAGCCTGTCTCCAGGGTCCCTGTCCGTCCAATATCTCCTCCCAAGTCCAGGGGTCCTGAACCCTCTGCTCCCTGTTACCACGCTGCTTGGTCTGTTTGTGGTGGGTAGTTCTGTAACGGCTGTTGGAAGGAGAGGACCAAAGCGCAGCATGATATGTGTTCATACTTTATTTGAACAGAACACTGAAATAACAAAAATAACATAGAGAATGAACGAAAACCGAAACAGTCCTGTCAGGTGCAGAAAGACACAAACAGAAAACAACTACCCACAAGACACAGGTGGGAAAAGGCTACCTAAGTATGGTTCTCAATCAGAGACAATGATAGACAGCTGCCTCTGATTGAGAACCACACCCGGCCAAACACACAGAAATAGAAAACATAGAACACAAAAACATAGAATGTCCACCCCAACTCACGCCCTGACCAAACCAAAATAGAGACATAAAAGGATCTCTAAGGTCAGGGCGTGACAATCAATTAGCCTTTTAAAATAAAAAATGTGGATTCGCTAACACAACGTGCCATGGGAACAAATAAGTGATGGTTGCTGATAATGGGCCTCTGTACGCCTACAGTATGTAGATATTCCATAAAAAAATCTGCCATTTCCAGACTACACTCAATCATATGACCCACTGAAGACCCATTCCGTATAGACCTGGTCGAATCCAGACCCGGTCCGATAAGCAGCAGACAAGTCATTTTCTAAAACCTCTTAAGGATCAGATGTCGCTAGCAGGATCAAATTCGACCACATCCGGTGAAAAAGCAGAGCGCCAAATTAAAAAATTAAAAAACTTAATATTAAACATTCATGGAAATACAAGTGTCTTACATCATTCAAAAGCTTAGATTCTTGGTAATCGAACTGCGTAGTCCGATTTACAATAGACTTTACAGCGAAAGCATAGCATTCGATTATCTGAGGACAGCGCCCCACATCAACATATTTTTCAAACCAGCACAGGGGTCACAAAATTCACAAATAGCGATAAAATAAATCACTTACCTTTGAAGATCTTCCTCTGTTTGCAAACCTAAGGGTCCCAGCTACAATAGTCATTTACAACATTAATAACAATGTTATTTTAATGGAGAAAAATGTGATTTTCTTTCAGAAACAAAGACATTTCTAAGCGACCCTAATCTTTTGAACGGTAGTGCAAGTGAACCCCAAATCAATGTAGTTCTCATCATATTTGTGCCTCTTCGATGGTCCAATGTCCCTGTCTGTTGTTTGGTGCTTTCCTGGGTAAGGGGGTAGCAGCTCTTCCGCTGCATCAGATTCACAACTGTCAGTGTACATGCTAGCTGGGCTAACAACAAATGTAGAATTACTGATGCTAGCATTGGATGTGCTCGTGGAAGCAGAACAACTTGTGTTGTCGACAGGTGCAGGTGTAGTACTGCTGGTAGTAGCAGTACTACCAGTAGAGCTGGTATGTGTATCTATGGACACGGTTCTTACTAAATGGACTGTTTGAAAATGTGAATCTTTTTTTTTTTCATTTTTTGGGAATACCTGGACTGGGCCATTCCAAAACGTCAAATGTGTTGCTTTTTAGCCAATTTCATGTTGACTTGATTGTGTGTTTTTAATTATCGTCTTGCTGCATGACTCAGCTGCAGCTCACAGATGGATGGCCTGTTCATCCAGGTCCAGGTCCTGAGGCAGCAAAGCATCCCCAAGCTTGACCGTTGGTATAAGGTTATTTTATATTCTATTTATTTATTTTTAAGCACTCTTTACCCCTTTTTCTCCCCAATTGGTTGTTACAGTCTTGTCCGATGCCGTGCTGTTTCTTGACACACTGCTCGGTTAACCCAGAAGCCAGTCACACCAATGTGTCAGAGTCCAACTGGCGATCGTGTCAGCGTGCATGCGCCCAGGCCTCCACAGGAGTCGCTAGAGCGAGATGGAACAAGGACATCCTAGCCGGCTCCCCTATCCCGGACGACACTGGGCCAATTGCGCGTCACCTCATGAGTCTCCCAGTTGCGGCCGGCTGCGACACAGCCCGGGAACAAACCCAGATCTGTAGCGACGCCTCTAGCACTGCCACGCAGTGCCTTAGATCGCTGCGCCACTCGGAGGCCTGGTATAAGGTTCTTCCTGTAGAATGCAGTGTTTGGTTTTCACCAGGCATAATGGGACCCGTGTCATCCAAAAAGTTATACTTTTGACTCATCTGTCCATAGAACATTCTTCCAAGAGTCTTAATGATCATCCAGGTGCTCCCAGGTGATTTGTTTAGCAAACTTGAGTCAACGTTTTGGACAAGATGGGTCCCATTATGTCTGGCGGAAACCAAACAGCAATGTGAGTGACTGATCAACAACTACAGGAAGCATATGGTTATAGTCATTGTAGCTAAAGGTGGCACAGCCAGTTATAGTGTGTAAGAGAGCAATTACTTTTTCACCCAGTGGAATTGGGTGTTGTATAACTTTGTTAATGAAATAAATATTTATTTGATAATAAATATATTTTTTGGTTATTTGTAAACTCAGGTTCCCTTTATCTAATATTAGGTTTTGGTTGAAGATCTGATAACATTCAGTATAATAAACTATGCAAAAATTTAGAAAAAATCAGAAAGGGGTAGTGGTGTAAATGCCGACTACGTCTATGTGTAGAATAATTGCACAGCATGTTATGTGTGTATAATGCCTCACTATTGCATGCTTTAACATTTGAAACGAATGTAGGCCTAATCATAGTGTGCTCTGTTGTCCACTCCAGGTGATTGCTGTGGTAATGGACACCTTCACAGATGTGGACATCTTCGCTGATATTCTGGATGCTGCCATGCGAAGTGTTGCCGTGTATATCATTCTGGATGAACAGAATGCACACCACTTTACTACCATGGCTTCCAACTGCCGGGTCAATCTGGAGAGCATTCAAGTGAGTCTATGAAGTGGTGCAATATCTTGAATATATGTGCTGGAGTTTTTCAATTAAGACACGTTTATAATTTTGTCTTTGATATTTGATGGATTTTAGGGAATTTTCCTTAAAAAGGCTTTCCTCTGGAAGTTCATATTCAGTAAGGAACTTAAATGGAAAGAAAACTGGACTCGTACCGAAATGGACCTGGGGCTGTCCCACCCAGACCCGATATGCATAAATACATTTTTAAAATATAGATACCCATTCTGAACGGACCCGAGGACAACTAGACCAAATCAAATCAAATGTATTTACATCAGCTGATATCTCAAAGTGCTGTACAGAAACCCAGCCTAAAACCCCAAACAGCAAGCAATGCAGGTGTAGAAGCACCGTGGCTAGGAAAAACTCCCTAGAAAGGCCAAAACCTAGGAAGAAACCTAAGAGGAACCAGGCTATGAGGGGTGGCCAGTCCTCTTCTGGCTGTGCCGGGTGGAGATTATAACAGAACATGGTCAAGATGTTCAAATGTTCATAAATGACCAGCATGGTCAAATAACAATAATCACAGTAGTTGTCGAGAGTGCAGCAAGTCAGCACCTCAGGAGTAAATGTCAGTTGGCTTTTCATAGCCGATCATTAAGAGTATCTCTACCGCTCCTGCTGTCTCTAGAGAGTTGAAAACAGCAGGTCTGGGACAGGTAGCACGTCCGGTGAACAGGTCAGGGTTCCATAGCCGCATGCAGAACAGTTGGAGCTGGAGCTGGAGCAGCAGCACGGCCAGGTGGACTGGGGACTGCAAGGAGTCATCATGCGAGGTAGTCCTGAGGCATGGTCCTAGGGCTCAGGTCCTCCGAGAGAGAGAAAGAAAGAGAGAAAGAGAGAGCATACTTAAATTCACACAGGACACCGGATAAGACAGAAGTACTCCAGATATAACAAACTGACCCTAGCCCCCCGACACATAAACTACTGCAGCATAAATACTGGAGGCTGTGACAGGAGGGGTCAGGAGATACTGTGGCCCCATCCGATGATACCCCCGGACAGGGCCAAACAGCAAGGATATAACCCCACCCACGTTGCCAAAGCACAGCCTCCACACCACTAGAGGGATATCTTCAACCACCAACTTACCATCCTGAGGCAAGGCCCACAAAGATCTCCGCCACGGCACAACCCAGGGGGGGCGCCAACCCAGACAGGAAGATCACGTCAGTGACTCAACCCACTCAAGTGGCGCACCCCTCCCAGGGACGGCATGGAAGAGCACCAGTAAGCCAGTTACTCAGCCCCTGTAATAGGGTTAGAGGCAGAGAATCCCAGTGGAGAGAACGGGAACCGGCCAGGCAGAGACAGCAAGGGCGGTTCGTTGCTCCAGAGCCTTTCCGTTCACCTTCACACTCCTGGGCCAGACTACACTAAATCATATGACCCACTGAAGACCCGTTCCGTCCAGACCCGGTCCGATCAGCAGTAAAGCAGCAGACAAGTCATTTTTTTAAACCTCTTAGGGATCGGATGTTGCTAGCAGGATCAAATTCGACCACATCCGGTGAAATTGCAGAGCGCCAAATAAAATAAAAAAATCTTAATATTAAACAATCATGGAAATACAAGTGTCTTACATCATTCAAAAGCTTATATTCTTGGTAATGCGTAGTCCTGTTTACAATAGACTTTACAGCGAAAGCATAGCATTCGATTATCTGAGGACGGCGCCCCACATCAACATATTTTTCAGACCAGCACAAGAGGGGTCACAAAATTCACAAATAGCGATAAAATAAATCACTTACCTTTTGAAGATCTTCCTCTGTTTGCAAACCTAAGGGTCCCAGCTACACAATGAATGGTTGTTTTGTTCGATAAAATCCTCATTTATATCCAAAAAAGTCTGTTTAGTTGACACCATTGATTTCAGTAATCCATCGTTCAACATGCAGACAAAGGAATCCAAAAAGTTACCGGTAAAGTTCATCCAAACAAGTCAAAAGATGTTTCTAATTAATCCCCAGGTACTCTAATATCTAAATAAACACTAATCTTTCATATGGAGATTAGTATGTTCAATAGGGAAGATAAATAACGAAGAGCGCGCCCTCATTCACGAGTGCCACAAGACTACTTTCCTAATGAGGGTCACCTTGGATAAACTGCAACTACTTGTTCGTTTTTCAAGAAACAAGCCTGAAACCTTGTATAAAAACTGTTGACATCTAGTGGAAGCCATAGGTACTGCAATCTGGGAGCTATTTATTTGTATATCTAATAGGCTTCAATTGAAAAGGCCTGTGAAAAGAAAATTCCGGATGGATTTTCCTCGGGTTTTCGCCTGCCATATCAGTTCTGTTATACTCACAGACATTATTTTAACAGCTTTAGAAACGTCAGAGTGTTTATTATCCAAGTCTACCAATTATATGCATATCCTAGCTTCTGGTCCTGAGTAACAGGCAGTTTACTTTGGGCACGTCAGACAGGCGGAAATTCCGGATACTGCCCCCTAGCCCTAAGAAGTTTTTTAAGCTCCTTTATCAACCAGAGCTGATAAAGCATGAGAAGAGGGAGAGAGGTACAGGGGATGGGCCGCACTGTGAGCGAGTGACACTGGAAGCAGGGAGAGATGAGACCACAACCAACCAAGTCAACTTGTGCTATAGTAGATTAATAGCTTCAATAGCTGGGTTATTTATCCTCAAATATGATTACGTAGTACCTGTCTTGACTGCATCAAACCGGGAGACGCTAGCTAACGTTAGCTAGCTAGGCTAATTGAGCCTGCAGTGCATGTGCTTTCTCATCCTACAGTTACAAATAACAACAACTCCGTTCAGAATATTAATTAGCAGCCTACCTGTTAGCTCTTGGTCATCGACTCTGTCAATCACCATATTCTTATCGGCAGACTCAGTAGCCTCGGTTTTTCGGATGACTGCCTTGCCTGGTTCACCAATTACTTTGCAGACAGAGTTCAGTGTGTCAAATCGGAGGGCATGCTGTCCGGTCCTCTGGCAGTCTCTATGGGGGTGCCACAGGGTTCAATTCTCGGGCCGACTCTTTTCTCTGTGTATATCAATGATGTTGCTCTTGCTGCGGGCGATTCCCTGATCCACCTCTACGCAGACGACACCATTCTATATACTTTCGGCCCGTCTTTGGACACTGTGCTATCTAACCTCCAAACAAGCTTCAATGCCATACAACACTCCTTCCGTGGCCTCCAACTGCTCTTAAACGCTAGTAAAACCAAATGCATGCTTTTCAACCGGTCGCTGCCTGCACCTGCATGCCCGACTAGCATCACCACCCTGGATGGTTCCGACCTAGAATATGTGGACGTCTATAAGTACCTAGGTGTCTGGCTAGACTGCAAACTCTCCTTCCAGACTCATATCAAACATCTCCAATCGAAAATCAAATCAAGAGTCGGCTTTCTATTCCGCAACAAAGCCTCCTTCACTCAAGCCGCCAAGCTTACCCTAGTAAAACTGACTATCCTACCGATCCTCGACTTCGGCGATGTCATCTACAAAATGGCTTCCAACACTCTACTCAGCAAACTGGATGCAGTCTATCACAGTGCCATCCGTTTTGTCACTAAAGCACCTTATACCACCCACCACTGCGACTTGTATGCTCTAGTCGGCTGGCCCTCGCTACATATTCGTCGCCAGACCCACTGGCTCCAGGTCATCTACAAGTCTATGCTAGGTAAAGCTCCGCCTTATCTCAGCTCACTGGTCACGATGGCAACACCCATCCGTAGCACGCGCTCCAGCAGGTGTATCTCACTGATCATCCCTAAAGCCAACACCTCATTTGGCCGCCTTTCGTTCCAGTACTCTGCTGCCTGTGACTGGAACGAATTGCAAAAATCGCTGAAGTTGGAGACTTTTATCTCCCTCACCAACTTCAAACATCAGCTATCTGAGCAGCTAACCGATCGCTGCAGCTGTACATAGTCTATTGGTAAATAGCCCACCCTTTTCACCTACCTCATCCCCATACTGTTTTTATTTATTTACTTTTCTGCTCTTCTGCACACCAATATCTCTACCTGTACATGACCATCTGATCTTTTATCACTCCAGTGTTAATCTGCAAAATTGTAATTATTTGCCTACCTCCTCATGCCTTTTGCACACATTGTATATAGACCCCCCCCCTTTGTTTTCTACTGTGTTATTGACTTGTTAATTGTTTACTCCATGTGTAACTCTTTGTTGTATGCTCACACTGCTATGCTTTATCTTGGCCAGGTCGCAGTTGCAAATGAGAACTTGTTCTCAACTAGCCTACCTGGTTAAATAAAGGTGAAATAAAATAAATAAATAAATACAAAATTGTAGCCTATTCTTCTTTAACTTTTAATTCAATAACTTTAATTCCATCTTCCATTGATTAGATATCTCCTAACTTTTGCGAAACATGGAGGCTCTACGACTGTAGTATATTGCCGCTTTGATGACTTATGATTGACCAACAACAAGCGCTATGCGCCACGTTCCACTCTCTTGAAAAGCAAGAGCAGCAGTATGAGTGATAAAAAAAATCTCTCTCTCTCGACTGCAGCTGTCACATTCGGATCTGTGCGGGCTCTTCCAGACAAGTCCGTTAAAATTGCACATATCTGAGACCCGTGGCAATCATATCAAATCCAACACAGACCCGTGACATTATTTATAACTCTGGATCCAGGCCTGCTCGGGTCCCAGATTGTGTCTTCGGTATTCGGGTACTTGTGGATCCGTGAAGACCAATAAAGGAAACCTGTAGGCTTGGGATATGAATAGCTCTTCCTCTCAACCTTGAACATGAAGACCTACTGCCTCTTTCCTCATTTGTTCCCATTTAATGAACAACAACTACTCAATTTCAATCATTATTCATATGGAACTAATTCAGTACTTTTTGGAGAACATCTAATGAGAACACCATGTTTTTATTTTGCAGTTCATGCGTGTCAGAACTGTGTCAGGCATCACCTATCGCTGTCGCTCTGGAAAATCCTTCAAGGGTCAAATGCTGGATCGCTTCTTGCTGACAGACTGCAGGGCTGTCCTGAGTGGAAACTATAGGTGAGGGTTCCAAAATGAAGAATGTGGTACAAAGTGTTTTAAAATTGTACAAATGTTGCATGATTTCTCAAGCAGACTTGACATTAGTAATGTGTATTTAAGAAACTGTACATTAAGTTTCTCTTACACCTGTGTAGTAACAAATACATAACGTTATTGTTCCGTTGTAATTTAGAAATTGCTTTGCATTTGCATAGTAATGGAGTTAAGAGTTCCTTATTCCATTGTAATATGTATATTTTGCTGCGTTGTGCTGTTTAATGAAATTCCATGAATCTCTCTGCCCACAGCTTCATGTGGTCTTTTGAGAAGATTCACCGTTGCATGGCTCACCTCTTTCTTGGACAGCTTGTGACTACTTTTGATGAGGAGTTCCGAATCCTGTTTGCACAGTCCCAACCTTTGGTACCTGAAAATGTCCTTGTTCCAGTGCCAGACTACAGCAGTTTATCTGACAGCCAATACAGCACTGATAGGACACCATTGTTCAGAGATCCCAGAAAGTTCCTGCCCATAGAGAGCTCTCTTCCTAAAGAATGGGCTAGACATTCCTTTGATGATCAGAAAAGAATGCCCCCTGGAAGGCACGAGCACATCCACAGATCGCTAGATCAGGGTCCACTAGATATACACAGAAACAAGTACTCCTCACAGCAATTTAGAATAGAGCAGCAGTATTTTGTGGAGCAAGGTCACCCTATGATACAGTCGAACACAATGGATTTTGCTGGCTCTAAAAGGCACAGTTATGCAGAGGGCACTTATGCCAGACACTCCTCCTCTCAATTCATGCAGCACCAAGCCATGCACAACTTTCAGGAGGGTATGGCAACCCAGAGCAGGAAGATACATAGGGAACAGCATCACTACCAGAGAACAGGGCCAGAGCCTGGTTATGGTAGCTACGATCAATTCAGGGACCAAGGGTACCCTCCGATGGATCAGTATTCTGAGTCTGGGTACCCACATGGAATAGAGATAGAGCCACCAGACAACTATGACCCTGTAGTGAATTATTTATCATCATCGAAACTTGCTATGGAGATGGGACATGGCTCAGACAAATTATCACTTCCAGGAGAGGGTCCCTTTTGTCATTCAAATGCAAAAAGACTGAGCGTGGGCCATCCTTATGCCTGTCAGACCTCCCCAACACAACAAAACCTGTCTGAACAGAAGCAGTTTTTTGTTGGGTCTGGTTCGGACCGTAAAACACAGGATCCCAGTGCAAAGCAGGGGATGCGAGATTGGAGGATCAGCTCATACCTCAGTGCATATGATGATGCCGGGGAAGAAGACATTTCACAGCCTTTTGGAAATGATCCCTTTGAAGAGCCCCTTAATCCCTCACAAGGAACAATATTTGCTCCACTGGTATCAGATCCCAAGTTTAATGCCAAAGAGTTACCCAAGATTGCAGGGCTCAGGTTAAAGACCACACGCCCAGAACATTCAAGAACACCAGATATTATTGTTAGCATGGCAACAGATGAAGGTGACAAATCAGAGGATATGGATGTAAAAGAGCCCAAAAGAGAAGAGTCATTCCGTAGGAGGTTCAACCCTGCTATCCAAAGGACCTCAAGGCTAAGATCCTCACTAATCTTCAGCTCACAACTAGAACAGCATATCTCTCAAGAACTGAACCTTACCTCAGGCCAACATTGTGAGGAAACTGCCAACGAGGAAGATGACCAATCTAGATTTTCCTTGACTGCTCAGATTTTGGGAAAACGAAGATCCATAACAAGAGAACCTTTTCAATGGAGATGTAATAAGCCAGCAACAGTTGATAATTCAACCATAGAGTCTTTGAAATTTAAGGACGTCACTACTGATGCCGGTGATAAGGAATTGCAAAATAATCCTCCTTTGGGCACCAACATGGCTTCTTCAAAGGAACAACCTAAACCTGACCATGAAGAAGAAAGCAAAATGGTACAATGTGCACATCCATCCAAATCTGCTCAAATTGAGCAACCCAAAACCATACAAACAGCACACCTGCCATCTTCATTGAGCAATACATTATATATAGATATGAATGATCCAGACAGTAGGTTCAAGTTTTTTAAAGAGTTGGCTGCCAAACGAAAAGCTGCAAAGGCTTCAGAGTCTGAGAGTAGCGCTGAAAAAGCTCCTCTAAATCCAGTGACTCCATTTGACTTGAAAACAAAGGACGAAGTCACACGTGTAGAACCTACTCTTCCAGTGGCTCCACTAAATCCAGCAGATACTTCCACCAAAAAGCCATCTACATCAACAGAGGGACCTCTTAACCCAGAAGATACATCAAACAAAAAGATAGCAACATCAACAGAGGCCCTTCTTAATCCAGCAGATACTTCAACAAACAAGACAGCAACATCAACAGAGACCCCACCTAATCCAGCAGATACTTCAACAAACAAGACAGCCACATCAACAGAGACCCCACCTATTCCAGCAGATACTTCAACAAACAAGACAGCAACATCAACAGAGACCCCACCTAATCCAGCAGATACTTCCAACAAAAAGCCAGCTACATCAACACAGACCTCTTCAGAAACACTGGAGACCTCACCTGTCTCGCAGGGGAATAAAACATCCATGGCAACACATGGCTCATTACATCTTGATGTCAAAGACGAGGCTTCTAAAAATAAAGAACAGGAAGAACTTAATCTTCCCAAAAGTGACTCCAAAACATTCCTCAGGCGTAGATTATCTTGTGACGATGGGCTACTTAGAGTCTCTATGGATGCTGAGAAGATTGAGCTGAAGAACAGTCAGAACCAAAGTGTGTCTGAAGTTAACACAAGAGATACAAGTGCATTTCTTGAGCACACCTCAAAAGAGCGTAGCTTTAACATCGCCCCAAAGGAGTTTAGTTCATATAAACTATCACCAAAGGAACCAAATTCTTCAAATCCTGCTTCAAAGGAGCTGAGCCCATCCCTTCCACTCACCCTAACAGAAGTTAGCTCGTTGTTATCTCCAACAACAACGAGTTTCAGTTTGGCTAATCTCACTTCATTTAAACATGCCGCAAAAGATTTGAGCTCAGCCCTTACCCCCACCCTTAATGAGTCCAGTTCATCTAACCTCCCGTCAAAGCAGAAATTACTATCCTCTAAACCAGTCACAGTAGAGTCCAACAAACCTCTGAGCCCCACCCAATCCGAATCAAGTGTCTCTTCTCATCCCATTCCATCAAAATCCAGCACCTCTGCTCATACCATCCCATTGCAATCAGGTGCCCCCATTACTCCTGGTCCAGTTGAGCCAGTTGTGTCTCCCAAGCCTGACAAAACTGATTCCAAGGAATCTCTTTGCCCTACCCCAATGCAATCTTGCTCGTCCTCAATCCCTGCCCCTGTCCCTGCAACAAAACTTAGCCTTCGGCCAAGCTCTACCCAAACAAAATCCAGTTCCTTACCTATATCAACCTTAGTTGGGTCCACTTCATCAACACCAATAGACTCTAACATCTCTCCCAATCCCTCCACAAAGGAGTCATTGTTTACAATTGCCAGAACTGAGTTAAAGTCACCCTCTCCAAAGACCAACCTAATAAAATCCTACTCCTCTCCTAGTCCTGGCCAAGATGAGTTTGTTTTATCCCCCAACCCCTCCAAAACAGCATCCAACTCTGATCCAAAGCCCACCACAGCAGAGTTGAATGACTCTCCCAACTCCTCACTTCCATCGCCAAAGCATTTCATGGAACAAGCCAACAAATCACCCATCCTAACACCAACACAATCTAGTTCTTCTTCCAATCCAACAACAAGAGAACCCAACCCTCTTCCTAACAACACCCCAACGGAACCAGGTGCATCTCCTGACCACACCCCAACAGATTCAAGTGCATCTTCTAACCCTACCCAAACAAAATCGCATTCCTCCCCTATGTCTGCGTCAGGTGGATCAGTTTTGTTCCCCATGTCTGGCCAAACAAAATCTATCACTTCTCCAAACCTCACCCCAACAGAATATTGTTCCTCTCCTAATCATACCCCAACTGAGTCTACCTCACCATTCAACCCTGTCCTTGTAGAATCCAACCCATCAAGTAACTCAAACCCAACTCATTCCACTGCCTCTCTTGACACTGTCCCAGCTCCATCCGCCATTGTGGATAACAGTAAGAAGGGCAAACTAAGTAACCTTATCAAGGAGCAAAGAGCTGGAAGTTCTCCTGCCGCTAAAGGTGACAAGAAAGCAGGTGATCCTGAGATAATGAGCAAAACTGCTCCTGGAGAATCCACCTCCCATGGACCTCAGAGTCCTGATGAAACCAAAGAGAATGATAGCACTATGAAACCAGAGAGCCCTACAGATCAAACTAATCCCATATCACCCCCAGTGAAGCAAGCTAAAGTAAGCCAGTCCCACTACCATTCATCTACTGCCAATGTACTCTCAAGCAGCAACCTAAGAGATGACACAAAGCTCCTTTTAGGGCAGATTTCTGCTAACAGCCAGAGCCGGACAGAATTCACTATAGAATCTGCTGTCACTGATGATGCCAAACAGGATGAGGCTGACCGGGGTGTTAGTGGTAAGGAGGAAGAATCAGCACTAGGACAGAGCAGAGGCCCGACTAGAACTTCTCAGGAGCGGGAGAAGCTACTTCAGAGAATCGAGAGCATGCGGAAGGAGAGGAAAGTATACAGCCGCTTTGAGGTAAAGTACCATACTGTATCAATAGGCCAGTAGCAATTTACAAAATACAATTTTAAGGTACCTATTGTACCCAAGGTACCCACTGTATTGTGTTTTCACTCACACCTGCTTTCCTTCATGTGAGCTCATGTTTTTTGTTTATTATTCTGTATTTTGATAGACGCCGCCTTAACCAGGGATCGGAAGGATGATTGAGTATGGAGAAAGACCATCGCTAATTCTCCTCCAAAACTTGTCCTTTAACTATATCCATTCCCCAAAAGTCTAAAATCACAGGTCGGAGAGGCACAGCTAGCTAACCAGCAGAGAGGTATTATTCTCAGGTTTCTATATTAGAGTGTTCCTCCGAATGGACTATCTGCATGTAAATGATTAAGGTTTATGGGAACATGAACAGAAACTTGACTAAGTTGACTAAGTTTACCAACATGGACTACTGTATAAGTAAACAGAGACTCTACAGTGTGGACAATGGACTACTGCTATCTACAAGGTGGGACTGAAACATGCAATCTCATCAGATAAATACACAGCTAAATGTGAAATATATTTGAAAAGTGTTGTGTTCATAGACACACCGGACACATAGGTATTGTTGACTGTATGGGTCAACTGCAATGTAATATCTGTTACTCTCATGGTTGTTTAATTATTATCTGTTTGGGGATCTGTTTTATATACTAACAGACATTTCAAAATACAAACATTAGAATCACCATTAATCATCATAGAACATGTAATCATCATAAACAGTGCAAGTATAGCTTTCAAGTAGTTAATGGGACCACTTTCTTCATTTCAGTAGGTTAGTAGGTGTAACAAATCAGGATGACAATGTGCAAGATAAACCAAATGCAGGTAACTGCCAAAATAATGTAAACACATATGTAAATGAGGGATACAAAGAATATTGAAGGCATGTTCTTCCACACAGGTGTGGTTCCTGAATTAATTAAGCAATTAACATCATGCTTTGGGTCATGTATAAAAATGCTGGGGCAGCCATTATTTTGGATAGTATTGTTATACCCCCATAGGATGACAATGCTCCCATCTGCAGGGCACAAGTGGTTACTGAATGGTTTGATGAGCATTAAAACAATGTAAACCATATGCCATGTTTGTCTCAGTCACCAGATCTCAACCCAATTGAACACTTCTGGGAGATTCTGGAGTGGCGCCTGAGACAACGTTTTCCACCACCATCAACAAAACACAAATGATGGAATTTCTCATGGAAGAATGGTGTTGCATCCCTCCAATAGAGTTCCAGACACTCGCTGAATCTATGCCAAGGTGCATTGAAGCTGTTCATGGTGGCCCAACACCCTATTAAAAAACATTATGTTGGTGTTTCTTTTATTTATCTATTTTATTTTTTGTCAGTTACCTGTGTATGCATGAATAATCATGTGTATTTGCACAAAAATGTTAATTCCATGGGACATTGCTATCTCCTGTTTGGACTTTCAAAAGTATGTGGACACCTGCTTGTCGAAAACATGATTCCAAAATCATGGGAAATAGTATGGAGTTGGTCCCCCCCTTTACTGCTATAACAGCCTCCACTCTTCTGGGAAGGCTTTCCAATAGATGTTGGAACAATGCTGTGGGGACTTGCTTCTATTCAGCCACAAGAGCATTGGTGAGGTCAGGCACTGATGTTAGGTGATTAGGCCTGGCTCTCAGTCGGCGTTCCAATTCATCCCAAAGGTGTTCGATGGGGTTGAGGTCAGGGCTTTGTGCAGGCCAGACAAGTTCTTCCACACCAATCTCGAACAAACCATTTCTGTATGGATTTCGCTTTGTGCAAGGAGGCATTGTCATGCTGAAACAGGAAAGGGCCTTCCCCAAACTGTTGCCACAAAGTTGGAAGCACAGAATCGTCTAGAATGTCATTATATTCTGTAGCGTTAAGATTTCCCTTCACTGGAACTAAGGGGCCTAGCCCGAACCATGAAAAACAGCCCCAGACCATTATGTCTCATCCACCAAAATTTACAGTTGGCATTATGCATTCGGCAGGTAGCATTCTCCTGTTATCTGACAAACCCAGATGTGTCTGTCTGACTGCCACATGGTGAAGCGTGACTCATCACTCCAGAGAATGCTTTTCCACTGCTCCGGCGTCCAATTGGCGGCGAGTTTTACACCACTCCAGCTGACGCTTGGCTTTGCACATGGCGATCTTAGGCTTGTGTGCGGCTGCTCAGCCATTGAAACCCATTTCATGAATCTCCCGACGAACAGTTCTTATGCTGACATTGCTTCCAGAGGCAGTTTGGAACTCTGTAGTGAGTGAAGTGCATTTGGAAGGTTTTCAGACCCCTTGACTTTTCCACATTTTGTTATGTTAGAGCCTTATTCTAAAATTGATCAAATTAGTTTTTTTGCTCATCAATCTACACACAGTACCCCACAATGACAAAGCGAAAACAGGTTTTTAGACATTTTTGCAAATGTATTCAAAATAAAAAACAGAAAAACACATATTTACATAAGTATTCAGACCCTTTGCTATAAGAGACGAAATTGAGCTCTGGTGCATCCTGTTTCCATTGGTCATCCTTGAGATGTTTCTACAACAAGATTGAAGTCCATCTGTGATAAATTCAATTGATTGGACATGATTTGGAAAGGCACACACCTGTCTATATAAGGTCCCACAGTTGACAGTGCAAGTCAGAGCAAAAACCAAGCCATGAGATCGAAGGAATTGTCCGTAGAGCTCCGAGACAGGAATGTGTTGAGGCACAGATCTGGTGAAGGGTACCAAAACTGTCTGCAGCATTGAAGGCCAAGAACACAGTGGCCTCCATTATTCTTGAATGGAAGAAGTTTGAAACTACCAAGACTCTTCCTAGAGCTGGCCGCCCCGCCAAACTGAAACGTGGCACCATCCCTACGGTGAAGCATGGTCATGGCAGCATCATGCTATGGGGATGTTTTTCAGAGGCAGGGACTGGGACACTAGTCAGGATCAAGGGAATGATGAACGGAGCAATGTACAGAAAGATCCTTGATAAAAACCTGCTCCAGAGCGCTCAGGAACTCAGACCGGACCTCAGACTGTTCACCTTCCTACAGGACAATGACCCTAAGCACACAGGCAAATCAACACAGAAGTGGCTTTGGGACAAGTCTCTGAATGTCCTTGAGTGGCCCAGCCAGAGCCCGGACTTGAACCCGATAGAACATCTCTGGAGAGACTTTAAAATAGCTGTGCAGCGACGCTCCCCATCCAACCTGACCGAGCTTGAGAGGATCTGCAGAGAAGAATGGGAGAAACCCCCCAAATACAGGTGTGCCACGCTTGTAGCGTCATACCCAAGAAGACTCAAGGCTGTAATCGCTGCCAACGGTGCTTCAACAAAGTGCTGAGTAAAGGGTCTGAATACTTATGTAAATGTGACATTTACATGTTTTTTTTGTACTCTGTATAAATGTAATAAGCTAAATAAAGTGTATAAATGAACGCCATTTGCTTGATAGTGTTGTCCTTTTCATTTTGGGTGGAAATAAACTGTTTTGATTTGTTTTCATGTTTCACAAAAAGACTTGGATAACCATGTACTTTTTACCTTTTGAAGGAGAGGAGGACACGTTTACATGCAGAATTGGGCTCTTGCACACCCGTAGGTCAAAGTAGAAGTAGTAGCCTACTTTGCTCGTCACTTGGACTGAGGAATGTTTCATTCATAAAGGAGAAAGGATTAGTGGTTCAGGTTTGCTCTGTCTCTGCTCCAAACTTCAATTCAGTTGTTGGCTTAAATGCACAATCGTTGTCAGGATTTGCAGGGGAATGAGCACAACTCCATCTAGCCAGTCAGTGCAAGATGGAGTTTCATACTACTTCTTATTCCTGTTCT
This sequence comes from Oncorhynchus kisutch, assembly GCF_002021735.2. Lineage (NCBI taxonomy): Eukaryota > Metazoa > Chordata > Actinopteri > Salmoniformes > Salmonidae > Oncorhynchus > Oncorhynchus kisutch. The sequence goes on along the minus strand of NC_034184.2, from coordinate 47,983,453 downwards.
CTCAGATCTCAACAACTGCTCATGGGGAGGGGTGAGGCCACGTAGTTAGTGTTTCCATCCTTCAATGTTCAACGTCTTTTGCTCGTTCATGGTTTGGGGCTCTCATGGTTTTGCTTTAAAACCTCATTCTGAAGACCAGATCTCTAGGTGTTTACTTCAGAAATGAATCTGCAAAATGTTTGTACCTGGATTAGTGTCATACAAAGGACTTAAGCTCATAAAAAATCTGCATTATGAATGTTATCTACACACTCTGAAGGACTTTGAGATCTGGGACAGTGACATTTTTGCTGTTACATACCCCAAATCGGGTAAATCCACCCACTCTCCTAATCCATATATAATCCCAAAACATGTTCTTATTGTTTGGATAGAGTATTTTACAAGTGTTAAAATGAGTATTCTGTCAATTATTTTGTATGAAAAAAAAACATTGCATAACATTCAACAGGGACAAGATGGATGCAGTACATTATAGCATTGTTGTTTCGTCCTAATGTATTCGAGGGTAAAAACAAACACCATGGAAATTGTACCATGGATTGAGGTGGAGATGAAAACAGTGGACTATGGCTCAATGCCCTCACCCCGATTATTTGCCTCTCACCTTCTCCCCAATCTACTGCCTCCAGGTTTAAGAAAGAGAGGGAAGGTAAAGATTAAGATGATTGTGGGGGTCTGAGGTGTGGTCATTGCTTACAAAAATGTTTTAAAGACAAAGTAGCAATGAAGCTGGCACATTGTTTGCAGTCAACTGCTTTTAACATGATTGTGTCCCCTATCGGTTGTCTACATCGGAAGGAACCCAAAAGATGTTGCATGTTCATTTTACCACTTCCACAATGTAAATAGACTACTAGAGGACAGAGGACTTCAACACATTTCTGGAGGAATTTCTTGAGGGAAAAGGGGGTTATGTTTCCCCAATAGCGTACATATTTTATGGAAGTGTAATACCGTGGGATTTTTTTGTAGGCCAATGTTTTTGATGCGATACTTAATTTGTGCTTGTAACATTCTTTGATTAATTTTTGTTTAACATTTTTTGGTGGTTCTTGGTTTGATCATGTTAAAGATTGGTATAGCCAAAAGGAAAACTTTGACATACTGTTTCTCACATATGAAGAAATGAAAAAGGTATAGATCAGTTCCATTCATTTTCAAAACGTTTGTTATTATTAGTGTTCAATACCAGAGAAAATAAGAGTTTGTATTTTGATACAAAATACTTTTTTTGTGTACTCTTTCTTGCGTAACAGGACATGAAAGGCGTAATTGTCAAAATGTCAAACTTTCTGAACAAGAGACATGAAAACAAAACACTCAACATGATTGTTTGAAAATAGTCTTTTCAGTAACATGCGACAAACCCCCAAATGCCAATTCGGATACAGTGGCTCCTGTATTCCTCTTGTGGCTTCACAGAAACAGTTTTCCATCACCCAGAGTGAAAGGTTTGACACCATCTACAAGGAGGGGATGAAAGGTTTCCCTTTGGAGTTCCTTTGGGATCTGTGAACTGTGAATTGTAGCAGGCCTACTGTTGATAAATAACTAAGAACTTGCAATGTACATGGTCAGCTATATCCACGAGCGCTCTAACTGAAAAGTTTATTTGGGTCAGCAACAAAAAGCTACAGAAAATCTCCTTGAATTCTTAGAAACAGATGATTTATTTCCTATACAAAACTCATAGAGTGAAACAAATTGATTAGCTAGAGCACTGAGCGAATCTTCTATTTCTGTACTAATTAGAGACATGTGCTGTGTAAACCTATTATGTATCTTAGCAAATACCAGAGACATAATGATAACACATTATGTTTCCATTACTCATGGTACTTTTTATGCTAATTATGCCCTTCTTTCTTTCTAGCAACATTGTATACTACATCAAATGGGAAAGCGGTACCTTCAGTTTTCTGGTACAGTTTGTGCCAATGCCACATTCAGTGTTTGTTTTGTTTATTTCTCTTAGTGTTTGCTAGGATTTCTGTTATAGAATGGTATCAGTCTAGTGTCAAATCTATCATAGTTCATCATGATTGCAAAAGTGACAATAGTTTACCATATCACAGCTTTCAGCTGGTATGCCTTTGTCTTTATTAAGTTCATGGTTGCTTAGGATCGGGAGAAGTTACCACCTGGGATGTTTCAGTATGATGGAACGACCTTACTTTCCTCAACCTGGTGAGTTTACTTGGAAGTCACTCCTCAGTAAAAGGCACATGACAGCCCACTTGGAGTTTGCCAAAAGGCACCTAAAGGACTCTCAGACAATGAGAAACAAGATTCTCTGGTCTGATGAAACCAAGATTGAACTCTTTGCCTAAATGCCAAGTGTCACGTCTGGAGGAAACCAGTCACTTCTCATCAGCTGGGCAATACCATCCCCACGATGAAGCATGGTGGTGGCAGCATCATGCTGTGGGGATGTTTTTCGGCGGCAGAGACTGGGAGATTACACTCTATGGTGTATTGTGCGTAGAAATTATGTGGGGGAAAAAACGATTTACTCCAGATTAGAATAAGGCTGTAACATAACAAAAGGTTTAGGGGTCTGAACACTTTCTGAATGCACTGTAGGATGATGTCATCCTATTGAAGAGGATGAGCTGGCCAGTCAGCGGTCTACTTGCGTGAATTATATATGCCCACACCATTCTGTTTTTGGGGTATTTTCTCACCATTCCAACACAGAAACGCTGCTTTTTAACATACTTAATTTCCATGTTTTGGAAGGAAAACTATTTCACTCATATTGTAATTAATTATAGGTAATATTTCATAGAAATCTGGAAACACTGGACAGTTACTTTAACTGCACAGGGTTTACTAGATACAGTATAGAGGTTCAACCCTGTCAACCTAGTCAGAATATACAGTTGAAGTCGGAAGTTCACATACACCTTAGCCAAGTACATTTAAACTCAGTTTTTTACAATGTCTGACATTTAATCAGAGTAACAATTCCCTGTCTTAGGTCAGTTAGGATCACCACTTTATTTTAAGAATGTGAAATGTCTGAATAATAGTAGAGAGAATGATTTATTTCAGTTTTTATTTCTTTCATCACATTCCCAGTGGGTAAGAAGTTTACATACACTTAGTATTTGGTAGCATTGCCTTTAAATTGTTTAACTTGGGTCAAACATTTTGGGTAGCCTTCCACAAGCTTCCCACAATAAGTTGGGTGAATGTTGGCCCATTACTCCTGACAGAGTTGATGTAACTGAGTTAGGTTTGTAGGCCTCCTTGCTCGCACATGCTTTTTCAGTTATGCCCACACATCTTCTATGGGATTGAGGTCAGGGCTTTGTGATGGCCACTCCAATACCTTGACTTTGTCGTCCTTAAGCCATTTTGCCACAACCTTGGAAGTATGCTTGGGGTTTGGTCCATTTGCGACCAAGCTTTAACTTCCTGACTGATGTCTTGAGATGTTGCTTCAATATATCTACATGATTTTCCTGCCTCATGATGCCATCGATTTTGTGAATTCCCTCCTGCAGCAAAGCACCCCCACACCATGATGCTGCCACCCCCGTGCTTCACGTTTGGGATGTATTTCTTCGGCTTGCAAGCCTCCCCCTTTTTTCCTCCAAACATAACGATGGTCATTATGGCGAAACAGTTCTATTTTTGTTTCATCAGACCATAGGACATTTATCCAAAAAGTACGATCTTTGTTCCCATGTGCAGTTGCAAACCGTAGTCTGGCTTTTTTTATGGCGGTTTTGGAGCAGTGTCTTCTTCCTTGCTGAACGACCTTTCAGGTTATGTCGATATAGGACTCGCTTTACTGTGGATATAGATACTTTTGTACCTGTTTCCTACAGCATCTTCACAAGGTCATTTGCTGTTGTTCTGGGATTGATTTGCACTTTTCGCACCAAAGTACGTTAATCTCTAGGAAACAGAATGCGTCTCCTTCCTGAGCGGTATGAAGGCTGCGTGATCCCATAGTGTTTATACTTGCGTACTATTGTTTGTACAGATGAACGTGGTACCTTCAGGCATTTGGAAATTGTTCCCAAGGATGAACCAGACTTGTGGAGGTCTACAATTTGTTTTCTGAGGGCTTGGCTGATTTCTTTTGATTTTCCCATGGTGTCAAGCAAAGAGGCAATGAGTTTGAAGATAGGCCTTGAAATACATCCACAGGTACACCTCCAATTGGCTCAAATGATGTCAATTAGCCTATCAGAAGCTTCTAAAGCTATGACATAATTTTCTGGCATTTTCCAAGCTGTTTGAAGGCACAGTCAACTTAGTGTATGTACATTTCTGACCCACTGGAATTATGATTCAGTGAATTACAAGTGAAATTATCTGTCTGTTAAAAATTGTTGGAAAAATGACTTGTGTCATGCACAAAGTAAAGGTCCTAACCGACTTGACGAAACTATAGTTTGTAAACAAGAAGTTTTAATGACTCCAGCCTAAGTGTATGTAAACTTCTGACTTCAACTGTATATCCAAGGGCATGTGAGGATGTATGAGTATTGTTGTATAATTTACTGTATGTGTATATTCATGATACATGTAACAACCAAGAAACTTCTGTGTGCAATATTTGAGTTTTGCAGATGGTGTTATTTGGGATGTTTGTGGTGAATGATCTTTAGACAGGGAAAAACTTAACCAAGGGTCTTTACAATTGGAAATACCTAACCTTTTCTGTCCTCGCCTTCCCTGTAGGAATGGTGAGAAGGCATGATTGAAATAATGTGAAATATTGTTACTTGATATACAGTACCACCAACGTGGAATCTCCCTTATCATAGGGAGATAGTATACAGTATCTAATTCTACTAGATTTACTGCCATTTTTCTTTAATACTGTCTGTCAAAATGTTCATTTTGTGGTGCTGCTTTTCTGGATGATTTTTTCCTATGACAGGTACCTTGTCTACCCAGAATAGCTAAATGCCTTCTTTCCTCTCTGAATGAGCCATGCTATGGTCAGTACATTTAAATTACCGACATATGATTGTGAATGTAAAAGTTGTGAATGTGGAAGTTGGCTGTTAAAACAGTACATATTGTAACATGTATTTACAATGTTTTTTTGAAGCACACCGTTGTTATGCCAACCTTACTTGGGGAGATATTGCTTCAACGTCATGTACCAAAAAATGGCTTAGCTGCCTTAATGACCCTACACACTGCAGTAAACTACTCAAACACAGCGACAGAGCGTAGATTTCACACTTAGTTCTACATACATTGTGTGGCTCAAATTATACGAGGTCGCTCTTTTTGCGCGAAGTATGTAGCGGCCTTTAGGAGTCTTGGGCTTGGCATACTTGGTCTGGTAAGTAAGGTCATTTATTAGTCAGATACAAATGTATGTATGTGTTGTTGATTTTAGCCTGGCTTGAAAAAAGAGGAGGCTGAGTTTTGGAACGGCGGCGTGTTTCAAACTTGTGGATTAGCCAACTGTGATCTGCAGGTGTCTTTTTTCACAAATTCAAGGCTGAAGGTGGCTGTGCAATGACTGGGCCGTGAATGGGGTGAAAGCGAGCAGTTTGAGGACAGTGAGGAGAACCTGGTTAAATATGTCAGGACATAGCAATACGGATGGTCCGGGAGTGGTCGTGGGAACCACAGTACTGTTAACAGTGGCAACACATCATTCAGGGTGAGCCCCACCTGTTTAGCCTGTTTTGCATTTTATTTTGGAATTAATATGTGTCACATATCAGTTTGCAAAAAATATGATTGAGTTAAATAAAGCCACATACGAACATGTCTCTTTTTTGCTTTCTTAAGGCAGCTCCAAAATGCAGGTGTTTCAGCCTAGCTCAGTGCTTTCTGAGGTGGAGGGGCAGCCAGCGGAAAATAAAGAGCGTAGAGGTTGGTCATCTCTATTTGTGCTGTGATTGGCTCAGTGTTCTGTCATTCATGGGGACACTACGTCATCGCAAAATCTACAGGAAGAGCGAGAAAGTTCAAGCCCCTTTGTGTGGTACTATAGAATTAAATTAGAAGTGCCCATTCAAGAAGGCTCAAGGTCATTCGCAACAGATAAAATTGTGTCAAATCACATTATATCTACTTTGATTGGACATCATAATTTTAAAATCTTAGCAATCAAGCTAGACAAGGAGTCATCATCATGAATCGCGTCAACAATCTACTGGCAAATCCTTTTCAATCCTCGTCAAATGAAGAGAAATTATACACACTGTATAACGTATTGGTGCTCATTGGTCATTGAACATAAAAATTACACAAGTTGGAAATCACAACTTCAACAAATAGTGGTTTGGAAGAAATACGTGGGTAACTGCAAAGCAATCACTATTTTGCTTCCCTTGTCTTGATACGACCTTGTTTTTTTTGTAGTCCCCAGTTGTCTTGAAAGCACCATAAATCCAGAAAACCCCAGACTTTGCTGACAATGTTCCATGACAAAATTTTCTCTCAAGAAGAACCGCTGCGCCACCTTGCTGTTCAAGTGGGCACAGCACAATGGTGAGTCCAAAAATGTGTTGTATACTGCTGCATAAATGATGTTGTATGTAATGGAGATATGTATACTGCAGCTAAGAAAGTAATACTAAGTATATGTTGTGTAGTAAACTGTTAGTAGACAATGTGACAATGGTGAGTCCAAAAATGTGTTGTATACTGCTGCATAAATTATGTAGTATGTAATGGAGATATGTATACTGCAGCTAAGAAAGTAATACTAAGTATTTTATTTTATTTATTTATTTTTATTTTACCTTTATTTAACCAGGTAGGCAAGTTGAGAACAAGTTCTCATTTACAATTGCGACCTGGCCAAGATAAAGCAAAGCAGTTCGACAGATAAAACGACACAGAGTTACACATGGAGTAAAAACAAACATACAGTCAATAATGCAGTATAAACAAGTCTATATACAATGTGAGCAAATGAGGTGAGAAGGGAGGTAAAGGCAAAAAAGGCCATGATGGCAAAGTAAATACAATATAGCAAGTAAAATACTGGAATGGTAGTTTTGCAATGGAAGAATGTGCAAAGTAGAAATAAAAATAATGGGGTGCAAAGGAGCAAAATAAATAAATAAATTAAAATTAAATACAGTTGGGAAAGAGGTAGTTGTTTGGGCTAAATTATAGGTGGGCTATGTACAGGTGCAGTAATCTGTGAGCTGCTCTGACAGTTGGTGCTTAAAGCTAGTGAGGGAGATAAGTGTTTCCAGTTTCAGAGATTTTTGTAGTTCGTTCCAGTCATTGGCAGCAGAGAACTGGAAGGAGAGGCGGCCAAAGAAAGAATTGGTTTTGGGGGTGACTAGAGAGATATACCTGCTGGAGCGTGTGCTACAGGTGGGAGATGCTATGGTGACCAGCGAGCTGAGATAAGGGGGGACTTTACCTAGCAGGGTCTTGTCGATGACATGGAGCCAGTGGGTTTGGCGACGAGTATGAAGCGAGGGCCAGCCAACGAGAGCGTACAGGTCACAATGGTGGGTAGTATATGGGGCTTTGGTGATAAAACGGATTGCACTGTGATAGACTGCATCCAATTTGTTGAGTAGGGTATTGGAGGCTATTTTGTAAATGACATCGCCAAAGTCGAGGATTGGTAGGATGGTCAGTTTTACAAGGGTATGTTTGGCAGCATGAGTGAAGGATGCTTTGTTGCGAAATAGGAAGCCAATTCTAGATTTAACTTTGGATTGGAGATGTTTGATATGGGTCTGGAAGGAGAGTTTACAGTCTAACCAGACACCTAAGTATTTGTAGTTGTCCACGTATTCTAAGTCAGAGCCGTCCAGAGTAGTGATGTTGGACAGGCGGGTAGGTGCAGGTAGCGATCGGTTGTAGAGCATGCATTTAGTTTTACTTGTATTTAAGAGCAATTGGAGGCCACGGAAGGAGAGTTGTATGGCATTGAAGCTTGCCTGGAGGGTTGTTAACACAGTGTCCAAAGAAGGGCCGGAAGTATACAGAATGGTGTCGTCTGCGTAGAGGTGGATCAGGGACTCACCAGCAGCAAGAGCGACCTCATTGATGTATACAGAGAAGAGAGTCGGTCCAAGAATTGAACCCTGTGGCACCCCCATAGAGACTGCCAGAGGTCCGGACAGCAGACCCTCCGATTTGACACACTGAACTCTATCAGAGAAGTAGTTGGTGAACCAGGCGAGGCAATCATTTGAGAAACCAAGGCTGTCGAGTCTGCCGATGAGGATGTGGTGATTGACAGAGTCGAAAGCCTTGGCCAGATCAATGAATACGGCTGCACAGTAATGTTTCTTATCGATGGCGGTTAAGATATCGTTTATATGTTGTGTAGTAAACTGTTAGTAGACAATGTGCCTCACCCTAATAATTTGGTACCTTTCCCCCTCATAACTTAGCCTACCGTTCTGACTTGGTGGTGCACATGTAGCCTATAGCCTGTTTTAGAGAAATGGCATAATCTATTATTGTAAGAGGTTTCATTGTCTGCTTACAGTGGGGCAAAAAAGTATTTAGTCAGCCACCAATTGTGCAAGTTCTCCCACTTAAAAAGGTGAGAGTGGGAGAACTTGCACAATTGGTGGCTGACTAAATACTTTTTTGCCCCACTGTATATGCCCCCTTTACTTATGCTACAGTTCTGACTTGGTGTACAGGGAGAACACTGTAAGAACGGCCCATGTTCTGAATTCTGTCGCTGTTAATTTCAAAAGTGCTGAACAAATAGACATTAATGTCTTAATTGAAATTATGGATTGCCTCTTATCCTCTCATCGTTCCATTATGCCATCGTTTGTACATCTCGATTGTCAGTAGAAACCACATTTGATTAAGCAAGTCAGCCATCTTAGCTATGTTTTTTTTAAAGGCAGTAAATGAGGCTGAACTAATTGTTTTGCCCCCAGACAAGACTCTGCTGATAGCCAGATGTAGCAGTGGTAAGGATTTTATTTTATTTTATATATTTTACCTTTATTTAACTAAGCAAGTGTGAGGGAAAAATTATGTGTTCACCTTATTTGTTGTCTATGTAACAATTATTTACAAACAGTAATATATTTCTGTCCTGCTAATGCAGTGTTGTATGGTCTCCACTCTAGCACCCTGCAGCCAGTCTGGGTGTTGAGGACATGGGTTCTACTAGAGATAGCTTGAAGCTCACAATTGACTTGTGTTTGTCACGTCTGCTCCCACTCTTCCCTTCCCCTGGCGCTGGAGGGCGCCAGATTACCCTGCATCATGCACTCCTGCCATCCACCACGCACACCTGCCTTCCCTCGTCACACGCATCAGCGTTATTGGACTCACCTGGTCTCACTTATCTCCTGTTTATTTCCTCCCCTATATTTGACATTTCCCCAGCTCTGTTCCCGGCTGCTGCATTGATTGTCTTTGTCTTAGTTTCTGTTTGATGACGCTGTGCCTGTCTCGTTACTCCCCGTACCTGCTTCATCTCTCCAGCATCAATACATGTGACAGAATGCAGCAGCCACATACGAAGCATCGGGGAGTACTGGCGTTCCGGTTGGAATGGTGGCAGCGGCTCTGGGTCGCCTAGCCAGCTCATCAGGCTTTCACGCCCTAGCTGGCTCGAGAGGTTTCCTTGCCCCAGTTGGCTCGGAGGGCATCCATCCCACGTCGGGCCTCAGCTGGATCGTCAGTTCTTGTTCGCCTGGCTGGTCCAGGACTTTTTGTCTTTTGTTTTGTTGGTGACATCGGGTTGGATCCTGCCGCCGATGGAACCGGGGATGCCTAAGCCAGCCCGTCAGGCTTTCTCACGCCCTGGCTGGCTCGAGAGGTTTTCTGGCTTGGCGGCTTCCCATCCCACGTCACACTCCACTGGATCATCGGGCTCCCCTTCTACTGCGGGATCGGGAGTCGTCTTGCCTCAGCCGGATCGCCAGGCTCTCGCGCTCCTGCCGGGTTATCGGGTTTAAGCCCCGACCGACTTGCCCAGCACCCATATCTCGGCCGGTTCGCCCAGCTGGGAAGCTGGGTGGAGTCCCAAGAGGGAGGGGTACTGTCACGTCTGCTCCCGCTCTTCCCTTCCCCTGGCGCTTGATGGCGCCAGATTACCCTGCATCCGCAACCCTGCCATCCATCACGCACACCTGCCTTCCCTCGTCACGCGCATCAGCGTTATCTGACTCACCTGGACTCACTTATTTCCTCCCCTATATTTGTCAGTTCCCCAGCTCTGTTCCCCGCTGCTGCATTGATTGTCTTTTGTCTTAGTTTCTGTTTGCTGACGCTGTGCTTGTCTTGTTATGTATTAAATGTCACCGTACCTGCTTCGTCTCTCCAACTCATGTGACACTGGGTGATTAAAAAGCTAGCATTCTATAGACAAGATCTGGTGTGTGTGACTCAAGATAGAGAGAGCCTGGAAGAGTTAAGAACAATGCCTCATTGTCTCATCTTCCTGGCATCTGGGAAACGAAGTAAAAGACCATCCTGTGTAGATAACCAAGGTGGCTTATGGGAAGGTTAGAAGGGACTGACTAAGCAATCTTGGTATCAGCTATATAAAAACTGTGCATCGTCTGTAAAGGCTAGGCTCTCAGCCTAACAGTCAGGCAAGACTGGTGGGCTGATGGTCTCATTATTGCAATAATTAATAGATATCAAATAAAGACGATTGTTTGAAGACATGACCAAGACCAAGTCTCTCTCAGTACTGAATTTCCGTGACACAAGTCCGTTTAGAACAAATTCTTACCTTCAATGATGGCCTAGGAGCAGTGGGTTAACTGCCTTGTTCAGGGGCAGAATGACAGATTTTTACCTTGTCGCCTCGGGGATTTGATCTAGCAACTTTTGTTACCAGTCCAACGCTCTAACCACAAGCCTACCTGGTGCTGAAAAGAGAACTCTGCTGTTGGGACAGCTTTATGTAGACCCTAACATTTTGTGGGCACCGTTTATCAGTTATAGTGCAATTAATGTATTGTTTAGTGCTGTGTAGTGGCTTTGCTGACATGCATAAAAACATGTTTTATTTTAGTTTGCCCCACCAAGATTTACATGCTAAAGTTGCCACTGAGCATTAAGCAAGTGTAAAAAACTATCATCTCGCAGCCAACGCAGTAGCTAGGAAAATGAGCAAGGACAAGAAGCAAAGCAAAGGAAACTTGCTTTGAGCCCCAAGACTACAGTGGTGAGTAGGGCTACAGAGCTCGACTTTAAAGTCCATATGCGGTTTTCAGGCGGATACGATGGGAAGATCAACCCTCAGACTGTCGGCAGCATTAAAATCTCAACTCAAAAATGCATGAGTATTTCCGGATGGCAATGTCCTTCTCACATGTGCTTCCGAAGAACAAAGCAGTAAGGCCTTAACCTTCACATTTGTGGCCAAACAAACCGTAGTGTACCAAATATGGTGACCAGACGTGGAGTAAAGGGGTTATATAGTAATGGGGTGGCAGGGTAGCCTAGTGGTTAGTGTTGGACTAGTAACCAGAAGGAGGCAAGTTCAATCCCCTGAGCTGACAAGGTACAAATCTGTCATTTTGCCCCTGACCAGGCAGTTAACCCACTGTTCCTAGGCAGTCATTGAAAATAAGAATTTGTTCTTAACTGACTTGCCTAGTTAAATAATGGTTTAATAAAGGTTAAAAAAAAATCCAATTATTCCGCTCCAGCCATTACCACGAGCCCGTCTTCCCCAATTAAGGTGCCACCAACCTTTTGTGAATTCAGCCCATGTTCCTGTTTCAAACCACCAGGGCCTGATGCATTGTTGTCACTCCGATTTCCCCATTGTCACTCCGATTTCCCCAACATACCTCAATAAATACTGTATGTGTATGAATAGATATTGCACACAGGGTCTTGGGATATGTACTGTCCTCTGACGACATTGTTTCTAACTAACAAATCTGCCTCTAAGATATTGTGGGAAAACAGTGATATGATACTTTACCAAAAGTATTTAAAGAGATTGAAATTACTTAAACCTATGTGTTTATGTTTCATGAAGATAGTTGTTCTTTTTAAAATAAATGTAATCAGCATATCACAATTGAAAAATAGAACTCAGTTGATCGGTTTAGTCCTTTCCTACCAAGAAGTTATCACATTTTCAAAACAATAATTTTCCACTTTCTAATTCTCTGGCTACAACTTGACCAAATGAAAATATGAGAGTATACACGAGGTGATAAAATATCTTACCAACTGTTTTAACTTTTAGTCTTGAGATTGGAATATCATTATGTTTCCAGAAGCTGTATAAACACTATTATATCGCACATATCTGTTAAGTGGAAATCATGAACAGTATGTGAGCATCATGAACAGTATAGGGCATTTTGCCATGGGACAAATAGATAAAATGTGCAGTTTTACAACTAATCATTACATTATTCATTAATCAACAAATAAAATAAAAGTGCAGCACATCACTCCAATGACAACTGTGACAACTACCAAATGTGATTGGCTCCAGAAATAACTGTGCCGTACATTTCCTGGTGCATTTCCTGGTGTGTGGATCCTTCAGGAAGTGCTACCACGCAGGTCCCTGTAGTTCTTGAGGTGTTGAAGATAATTGGGGTCTGCGTCTACCAATCCAACTGACAGGACTTTGGCCAACAAGTGATAGTCTTGTTCAGTTAACTGCAGAAGAAACTAATGTCAATTGATGATATTAAAGAATATATGAATCAGTTTTATTATCTAAAGTGTGTTATCAATATATACGTGGCCTGCATCAACTCCACACCTTTTTCTTGTTGGCTTCCTTGTGTTCAGGATTTTGAGGATTTCCACCTTTATTTCTGCGCATCAAAGCATTTCTCTGTGAAAAAAAAGGTTACATGGACTTTTAGAATGAAGACTAGTGAACTGTGATTAGGACAACAATAATAATTTTAAAATTTCAAAAGGAGGTGGCTCTGTCTGTCATTTATCAAAATATGAATCTCTTTGTTGTCAAGACAGGGAACCATTTCCAAACAATTTGAGCAGGGTGACACAATATATCGAAGTGTTGCATAATCTGACAATTTTTTAAAAACACACCAGCGCACTTTCAGTCAGTGGTAAATCAAGGAATTATAAAGGTAAATGGTAATGCACAATAAATGATTTACAGATGTGTCAAATGAGCCCCCAATGATTACAGGAAAATGTCAAGATAGAAATGTTAAGGCTTAACAGTAAAATTTGAAGACACTGAAAATGTGTAATCTGAAAAACCTAGAGATAAGATGAGGTTGATAAGGAATCCTTTTCTGGTTTACACTTCCTTCTTAGGAAACATTTGATTTGCGTACCCCGGAGGTTTCAATAAACAAGTATGGAAAATTATACTTTGATAATTAATAATTTTGTGAGGGCATTAACAGGAGTTTTAAATACAATACCACTAGTTTTGGTATTGGTAGTGAAACTTGTGATGTAGGAAATAAAGAGTACTCACCTCTTTTAGGCCATTTGAAAAGCATATAATGATGCAAATGAGGCCAATGGTAATCTGTAAAGGTTTAATGGAAAAGAAACATTAGGTCAACATTTTTATTTTCCCACATAAGAGCCTAAGTCTTGTTATGACGAAGGATCTTAAAGAAAAAAATACAGGTTTCACAATAGTCTAGCACTGCTTATCAAATCCAGAATAAAGTATAGGTAATACCTAGTATGAACTACAATTGGAAGCTCAAATAAAAGGTCCTTGTTTTTTTTAAATAAAAAGTTTGAACTTACCCCTAATATGTACAACATGTGTCTCTCTCTGTAAATCCTTCCTGAGAGGTGTGTGAGGTCTGATCTTAAGAGAAGCGAAGTTTCCTGCTCCTACGCTTTAACAGACTACTCTCGCAATGTGAAACTCCTACAAATAACCAGTAATACAGGTTTAACCGCATTTGTTAGGTATTGTTAAACCACAAAAGGCTCTAGTTATGCGTAGTGAGCTGGGCTATTACGTAAATAAACGTCAACTGATTGAATCAGAGTTATTTAATGATACACTCAACATAGCTATTGATTTTTTTTAATAGGCTACACCTAGAAACAATGTGTGCATAAGGTTAGGCTACTGTTATTTTGTGGGAAATCTGCACACCCATGTATATATAGACCCATTGGAAACGTTATAAAACCAAGTATGCAGTTACTCAAGGAATTCTTATAAAACCATAAAGTCTCAGGTGCAACTGAACCAAACCCCTAATTAATTGCTTTTTAATGATAAATGTTCTATTTAAAATGCACACATTTAATGCTGTCTGAAATCAGAGAGAGGAATGTAGCGAACATTAAAACGAGATTAAAAACATTACATTTAGACTACATGAAATCATATTTAAATGATTGTGTGCAGGTTTAATTGTCTATTTAGTTTTTATTATTTTGACTGTGTAGTCCGTGCCTACACCCTTCATCACCATACCACTCATAGTGCTTGGGGTAGACGTTGATACAGTATTCGGCACAGATGTAATATCCTCAGTTTGTCCTCAATTGGTTATTGTTAGGAGGGAAACACAAAACGGACCTTAGATCAGTCTAATGGATCGGTGTCAAGGCGCAACGAGAGATATTACAGAAAGGAGGATATATCAGAGGAGACAATCCCATTGGGCAATGAATGGAGGAACGTATAACGCATCACCAAAAAGACTGTCGACCAATCGCGTTCACGTTGTCAAATATGCGTCACGCATTTGCAAAACTATCGTCAGGAAATCCCTTCTTAGGAGTCGAGAAAACCTGCCTATTTTCTTCGATAGTATGTAATGTCACGATTCCAAAGCTTATACAATACTATAGAGAACAAGTTAATTATTTCACATCTCGGAAAATATTTGCAATGTCCTTCTTGTTGACCAAATCCATTCTAATGTTGGGTTTTGGAGCAGCGCCAACTGAACCATTCACGCCCTGATATTCACCCAGAATGCACCCTGCGGCCCATTGACGATGAATGGGCAACATTCAATGTGCGTTAATACGATACCAATTGGGTTTCCCGTCTCCTCAAAAATATCTCTGGTGCAACTTCTGCCGCATTCATGCGCTAGTAGAAACTAGAAAACTCGGAAATGTCCGACCTGCTAGTAGTTATACACGTGCTGCTTCCAATAAATCAACAACACAGAAATGTCTGAGTTTTCCTTCTGTGAACGCTTGTTGTGCTAGCAGTTGTCTGTTCTTAACTGACTTGCCTAGTTAAATAACTACCTACAATTTACACCTTCCGAGCAAATCTGGTCACCGACATTTAACTAATACAAGAAAAACATTTCAGAATTCTCGTGGCAACGTTCAAGTACCCCTGACTGCAGTTCGGGGCCGGGATAAATGTGGGTGGAGTCAAACGTTTGACCCTGCCCACCGGTGTTTTTTGTCCCTCTGTGGTTTGACAGTCACACTGAATACGAACACACACGTTTGCGCAAGGCACACATTGAATACAAACGTATTTCAATTTTGAAGATTGTAAGAAATATTATATAAAGTGGTACCAGCGCATGTGTTGTAAACACTTTTAGCTTCATGCTATATTTGAGACAAGCTGATGATATTGTTGCAGTGAACGACAGACGTGCTATGTACTGTTAAAATTGTGTTGATAAATGCTATAAGTTTGTAATTATATCATTTCATTGAGCATATATACAGTTACTACCTATCCTGATTTATAATGCTATTTACTTTCCTCATGAGAATGGAGACAGACTATACCATATAGACATACTGACAAGCTGAATGTGTTAAGCTATATCAGCTCCAGTAAAGAGATCAGAGACTCGGGTGACTTCTACATCATCTTTACTAAACGAAATAACACAATTAAACAATTTAAACAAATAACACAGCAGACAAAAACAAGGTTTGACCAGAGAGTAATTTTCTTGTAGTCAACTGCCTCAACATAGAACATCTCTCCTTGTAACTGGAACGAGAACATGAATGGTTCCTTGAGGATAATATTTTCCTCTTCATCCAGGCCATCATACAAAGTTCTTTAAGGGTTGTAATATGGTCTTCCCCGTCCATCCCAATTACTCTAAGGAGGGAAATGGTGCCTTTAAATGTTTGGTGTTCACACCACCTTGCTGCTTCTAGGGTGTCCCTTAGAAGAACGTCTGCATCCTTGAAGAAAAAGGAAGAATAAATATTAAGAGTAGGCCTCATTGGGTGATCAAGACAAATTACACCCCACTTTCACAATACCACCATGCAGACAAAAGCCACTATTGCTATAGGTGTTTTCAGTGATATCTATAACTACTCGACAAGTCATCACAACTATTATATCTTGCCATGCAATCAAGCCTTCAGTATTACACACATTAGACTACATACCCAGTTCACAGATTTCTATTGTCTAGAAAGAAAACAGATTGTGGTCATTAAGTAATGTAAAGAAACCTCTAGGGATATGTGTACAAGAATGCACCTTACTTTAGCAAATAGCCTATATAGTGCCTGATCCTGCAGAGCTGGATGCTGATGTGACATGCTGTGACTTCTTGGGGGGACGTCTTCTACATCATCCTGAAATATATTGGAGAGGAAGGGGGGGGGGGGGGGGGGGTCTTTAAACATTGGTTTAAGACTATACCACTCATCATATGACACCTCCTACCTGTAGTGTGTTTTGTTTCCGCCGCCTTTTTCGATCTTTCCATCTCTCTACTTCAGAACTTAGTTAGTGAAAGACATACAGTACATTCAATATGAAAATATATTCAGGTCAGTCTGGATGCAAATTAAACGTTTTTATATTGTTCAAGACTTACGGCATTGGAAAGTTCTGCAGGAGAACTAGGCACCACCATCGCCTAATTGGCTGCATGTTTTCCGTTGAAAAAGAAAATCACACAATCGGATGTGGATCCCAAAAAAACTTACATCCACTGGTGATGAGAATTTAAGAATTTATACATACCTCAGTGAAATCACACTGTGCTTCCATTGCAATGTACTGTAAGATAAGAAAGAGTAGGTTGTTAAGTTTGATAGTTATGATAACAACAATAATAATGAGAATAGTAAATAATAATAATTAATACCCTCCCTTTTGAAGTATGCTTGGGGTCCATGTCCATTTGGAAGACCCATTTGTGACCAAGCTTTATCTTCCTGACTGATGTCTTGAGATGTTGCTTCAATATATCCACATCATTTTGAGGATGATTATAAAAAACGTTTGACATGTTTCTACGAACTTTACAGATACTATTTGGAATTTTCGTCTGCCCCGTTGTGACCGCTTGAGCCTGTGGATTTCTTAACAAAACGCACCAATCAAATTGAGGTATTTTGGATATAAAAATAATCTTTATGGAAAAAAAGGAACATTTATTGTGTAACTTGGGAGTTTCGTGACTGCAAACATCCGAAGATCATCAAAGGTAAGCGATTCATTTGAGAGCTTTTCTGACTTTCGTGACCAATCTACTTGGCTGCTAGCTGTTTGTAATGTTTTGTCTGCTGAGAGAGATGTCCTTACATTAACGCTTGGTATGCTTTCGCCGAAAAGCTTTTTTGAAATCTGACATGCCAGGTGGATTAACAACAAGCTAAGCTGTGTTTTGCTATATTGCACTTGTGATTTCATGAAAATTAAATGTTATTAGTAATTTAATTTGAATTTGGCGCTCTGCAATTCAGTGGATGTTGACGAAAATGATCCCGCTAACGGGATGGGTGCATCAAATTCTAACTGGTTCTCTACCAAACTGGTTCTCTACCAAATTTGTTCAAGAATGGCCATTTTCCCTTTGTTTCCGATTACAACCGCTCACTTTCAGTTATTTGAAAAGGAAGTCGTCTCCCAAATATCACAATTTTTAAACAAGCCATAGAAAGTTGGTTGCAATTTCAATTTAATCCACCAGAAAATACAGAACAAATAATATAACAAATATTGTTGTTCAACTCAAATATTCAAATTGATAATATACCATTATTTTTTAAGAATATTTAAAAAAGTTATAATCTTTGTAAATGATATAATTTAAAGGGCTGGTGGAGTTATGTCACACGTGCAGCTAACAAAAACATACCAACTAATTGCATCATTACCACAAAAATGGAAGAGAAAAGTGGAAGGGGGAAAAGTAAGGAACTTGTCGGTCAGCCCTGCATTAAAGACCGTAATTGGTTAAAGAAAATTGTGATTAAAAAAAGTATACCAGTTTCATCTTGTGTAACATTTGTCATATTGTGTTGGTCCGCTAGGGACCTGTTGTCATCGTATTAAGTTTCTAATCAATAACCAATACCGTGTATGTGTATCTTATGTTATCATTTAGCTTGTTAGTAAATCATTAAATCAATTTGTGTGGTACGGAATGATCAGTGAGATTCGGGTTTGTGCAGATTTACAGATTATGTGACATTCAGAATGAGACTGATATAAGGAAATTATTAATTGACGACTGTTATGATATCTATATTCTTAAGTTAATTCGGGAAATTGTAACTCATTAAATAAACTTTTCCGTGGTGCCCCAGAGTCCTAATGAGTTAATTGTTACATGATTAATTTAAAATCGGGTAATAATTCAATGTTAGGTAATTATTCGATAAACAGCATGTCATCACATTAATGATAGTCATGTCACAACACCTTAGGGGGGGACATGTTAGATGAAATAGCTTACATTTTGAATCAGGCTACCATCTCAGTTTTTTTATTTACTTGGCAATACATTTTTTTCGGATCTAGAGCCCTGCCGCTAAGGTAGCCTTAAGTAACTGCCCATAAAAAGAAATGATTGAATTTATTGAGCAAAATAGTTACATTTATGACAATTACTTTTTGTCCATATCTCCCAGCTCTAGCACCTCCCCAAACAACTATTTATCGTAATTTATCTCTATCTCTTATCTCTAATGCAAAAAAAGTATATTTATCTCGATATGGATTTTTGTCCATAGCTCTAAGAGTTTTTTTTATTTTTAACTTTTTTTTGGGGGGGGGGGGGGGGAGTAAATCAGCTTTAATATTGCAGATAGATTGTAGTTTCCATCAATGTAATTGTCTACATCACTTCCAATACCCCATATATTTTTTTCAAATACACACACACACACACACACACACATACATACACACATATATATACACACTACCGGTCAAAAGTTTTAGAACACCTACTCATTCAAGGGTTTTTCTTTATTTTTCTTATTTTCTATATTGTGAATAATAGTGAAGACATCAAAACTAAGAAATAACACATACGGAATCATGTAGTAACCAAAAAAGTGTTAAACAAATCCAAATATATTTTATACTTCAAATAGCTACCCTTTGCCTTGATGACAGCTTTGCACAGTCTTGGCATTCTCTCAACAAGCTTCATGAGGTAGTCATCTAGAATGCATTTCAATTAACAGGTGTGCTGTGTTAAAAGTATTTTTGGGGAGTTTGTTTCCTTCTTAATGCGTTTTAGCCAAGCAGTTATGTTGTGACAAGGTAGGGGGGCTATATACAGAAGATAGCCCTATGTGGTAAAATACCAATTCCATATTATGGCAAGAACAGCTCAAATAAGCAAAGAGAAACAACAGTCCATCATTACTTTAAGACATGAAGGTAAGTCAATACGGAACATTTGAAAGAACTTTGAAAGTTTCTTCAAGTGTAGTCGCAAAACCAATCAAGCGCTATGATGAAACTAGCTCTCATGAGGACTGCCACAGGAATGGAAGACCCAGAGTTACCTCTGCTGCAGAGGATACGTTCATTAGAGTTACCAGCCTCAGAAATTGCAGCCCAAGTAAATGCTTCAGAGTTCAAGTAACAGAAACATCTCAACATCAACTGTTCAGTGGAGACTGGGTGAATCAGGCTTTCGTGGTTGTATTGCTGCAAAGAAACCACGACTAAGGACACCAATAAGAAGAAGAGACTTGTTTGAGCCAAGAAACACGAGCAATGGACATTAGACCGGTGGAAACCTGTCCTTTGGTCTGGAGTTCAAATGGAACATTTTTGATTCCAACTGCCGTGTCTTTGTGAGGTGTGGTGTGGGTGAACGGATGATCTCCGCATGTGTATTTCCCACCGTAAAGCATGGAGGAGGAGGTGTTATGGTATGGGGTTGCTTTGCTGGTGACAATGTCTGTGATTATTTAGAATTCAATTCACGCTTAACCAGCATGGCTACCACAGCATTCCGCAGCGATAGGCCATCCCATCTGGTTTGGGCATAGTGGGACTATCATTTGTTTTTCAACAGGACAATTACCCAACATACCTTCAGGCTGTGTAAGGGCTATTTCACCAAGAAGGAGAGTGATGGAGTGCTGCGTCAGATGACCTAGCCTCCACAATCCCTCAACCTCAACCAAATTGAGATGGTTTGGGATGAGGCGGACCGCAGAGTGAAGGAAAAGCAGCCAACAAGTGCTCAGCATATGTGGGAACTCCTTCAAGACTTTTTGAAAACATTCCAGGTGAAGTTGGTTGAGAGAATGCCAAGAGTGTGCAAAGCAAAGAGTGGCTATTTGAAGAATCTCAAATGCACAATATATTTTCATTTGTTTAACACGTTTTTGGTTGCTATATGATTCCAAATGTGTTATTTCATAGTTTTGATGTCTTCACTATTATTCTACAATGTAGAAAATACATTATAAAGAAAACACCCTTATTTTGTTTGTTTTTACTCCTGTCCTTCTTCTACCCTCAACCACTCCCATCTATTTCTGATGTCCATCCTGTCACCATCCTGTCACCATCGTTACCCGCACCTGTGCGTCATCAGACTCACCTAGACTCCATCATCATTTTAATCATAGGTACACTTCAACTATGACAGACAAAATGAGAGAAAAAAATCCAGAAAATCACATTGTAGGATTTTTTATGAATTTATTTGCAAATTATGGTGGAAAATAAGTATTTGGTCACCTACAAACAAGCAAGATTTCTGGCTCCCACAGACCTGTAACTTCTCTAAGAGGCTCCTCTGTCCTCCACTCGTTACCTGTATTAATGGCACCTGTTTGAACTTGTTATCAGTATAAAAGACACCTGTCCACAACCTCAAACAGTCACACTCCAAACTCCACTATGGCCAAGACCAAAGAGCTGTCAAAGGACACCAGAAACAAAATTGTAGACCTGCACCAGGCTGGGAAGACTGAATCTGCAATAGGTAAGCAGCTTGGTTTGAAGAAATCAACTGTGGGAGAAATTATTAGGAAATGGAAGACATACAAGACCACTGATAATCTCACTCGATCTGGGGCTCCACGCAAGATCTCACCCCGTGGGGTCAAAATGATCACAAGAACGGTGAGCAAAAATCCCAGAACCACACGGGGGGACCTAGTGAATGACCTGCAGAGAGCTGGGACCAACGTAACAAAACCTACCATCACTACGCCGCCAGGGACTCAAATCCTTCAGTGCCAGACGTGTCCCCCTGCTTAAACCAGTACATGTCCAGGCCCGTCTGAAGTTTGCTAGAGAGCATTTGGATGATCCAGAATAAGATTAGGAGAATGTCATATGGTCAGATGAAACCAAAACATAACTTTTTGGTAAAAACTCAACTTGTCGTGTTTGAAGGACAAAGAATGCTGAGTTGCATCCAAAGAACACCATACCTACTGTGAAGCATGGTGGTGGAACATCATGCTTTGGGGCTGTTTTTCTGCAAAGAGACCAGGACGACTGATCCATGTAAAGGAAAGAATGAATGGGGCCATGTATCGTGAGATTGTGAAAACCTCCTTCCATCAGCAAGGGCATTGAAGATGAAACGTGGCTGGATCTTTCAGCATGACAATGATCCCAAACACACCGCCCGGGCAACGAAGGAGTGGCTTCGTAAGAAGCATTTCAAGGTCCTGGAGTGGCCTAGCCAGTCTCCAGATCTCAACCTCATAGAAAATCTTTGGAGAGAGTTGAAAGTCCGTGTTGCCCAGCAACAGCCCCAAAACATCACTGCTCTAGAGGAGATCTGCATGCAACACAGTGTGTGTCTCCAGCAACAGTGTGTGAAAACCTTGTGAAGACTTACAGAAAACGTTTGACCTCTGTCATTGCCAACAAAGGGTATATAACAAAGTATTGAGAAACTTTTGTTATTGACCAAATACTTGTTTTCCACCATAATTTACAAATAAATTAGTTAAAAATCCTACAATGTGATTTTATGGAGAAAAAAAATCTATTTTTATCTGTCATAGTTCATTGTTCATAGTTGTCATAATTGAAAATTACAGGCCTCTCTCATCTTTTTAAGTGGGAGAACTTGCACAATTGGTGGCTGACTAAATACTTTTTTGCCCCACTGTATATAGGACTTGTATCCTTGGCACAATAAAGTTATTGTATTCTACTCAATTCATAGGCTTCATTAATGCCATTCAGACTTGAAGTCGATACAATAACTATGATAGCTGAGGTTCATAGATAGGTTCTGAACTAATATTCATACCAACAGTTTTAGGGTCCATACACAGACCGACTACATACTGTAGCTAGCTACACATCCATAGGCGTACAGTTATTTTTATCCTCCACTACACAATAGGCAAATAAATAGTTTTCTAGCTATGTTATTTCAGCTTTATTGCATGGCAAATATAAGCAAGGCAAGCTTACACAATTGTACATTCAATTTGCAGTAAATGCTTTAGATTATTTTCATCCACTGTTTCACAAGACCACAGCCTGGTTCATTGGTTCTCAGGAGTCCCTAAAACATTAAACAACACGAATTACAAATTCATTCTCATGTCATAACACAACCTAGCTGGCTAATGTTAGCTTGTCAGCTAACTTGCTAAATAGCAAGGAACTTTGTGTCAATGAGCTTCGTGGCTGTTTCAGTGGGGCAGCTCATGACGAACAAACTTTTTTGAACAAAATTTTATTTAGATGTAAAGCATGACAGTATGGTACGTACACAGACAGCCTACCAGCCGTTTCTCACTAATGCCTGGGATAATGTGAGTCTTATTTGGTTCCAGTATGCTCCTTGGGTTTCAGAATCCTCTAAGGATCCTTCAGTTTTTTTTCTTCATAAAAAGGACTTCAAATCAATCTTATTTGAATTGAATGAAATATCAGAATAGGTTGAAACAAAATGTATGGTATTATTTAGATATTACCTTTCCGTTCTCCAGTGTCTTCAAGGCACGTCGCTCAAGTCCAGTGGCCTGTTCCTCATCAGTTGGAATTCCTGAAAGGAGACTGTCACTAGGGTGACACCTGTGACTTTACAAACTACTTGACATTCAGATGATTGGCATTTTGTTCTTTATCTGAACAATAATTGAATGTTACTTCTAACAGAACGCATGTAATAGTTATGAGTCAAACTGCACGTCCACAAGCACACACAACTCATGTCCTCCATATTAAGATATACCTGGCACCAAATCAACGAATGTCGGCAAAGAAGGTGGGTCTGTCAAGGGGCCTTCCACGGGTTAAAATCCAAATGACCTTCATTTTTTCACAAATGTAGTAGGTTTTGTAACCTACTACATAATTGTACAATTGGTGATTACTGTCAAATGGATAGTTTTCCTTTTATGAATGTGTGCGTCATGCACGTTTGGCTATTCTGTGATTTTACTTTTAATTTTTACAAATGATGTGCCTAGGCGAAGTGTGCCTTGTAGGATTTATTTGCAGAGCACACTCATATAATAATTAATTCTATGTTAACTACTTAAAACAGACTACTTATTAGATTTGACAGATATGTCTATCTGTTACTTTATTTTTCACACACACACGCACACACACACACAGACACACAGACACAGACACACACACACACACACACACACTGACCTTTTAATGTGCCCATTGCGTGTGGCAGCGATCTTGCCACAACATTGTTTATTGGCAATTGCAAGGTTGTACAGGTACGGCGTAAAAGTCTGCCTGCCAATAATGAAATCCCTTTCGCTTACTGCTAGTGACCTGAAACATTTATTTCCAGCTGTCACATCCTGATCTGTTTTACCTGTCTTTGAGATTCTTTCCAACCCCCTCCAGGTGTCGCCCATCTTCCCCATTATCCCCTGTGTACTTACTTCTGTTGCCAGTTCGTCTTGTTTGTCAAGTCAATCAGCGTTTATCAGTCCCAGATCCTGCTTCTCCCTGCCGTCATGTACATGTGCCCCACCTCTGGATTACCGACCTCTGCCTGCCCCTGAGCCTGCCTGCCATCATGTACCTTTGCCCCACCTCTGGATTACCGACCTCTGCCTGACCCGACCCTGAGCCTGCCTGCCGTCATGTACCTTTGCCCCACCTCTGGATTACCGACCTCTGCCTGACCCGACCCTGAGCCTGCCTGCCGTCCTGTACCTTTCCCCTACTACTCTGGTTAATGACCCCTGCCTGCCATGACCGGTTGTTTGCCTGCCCTGTTGCCAATAAACATGGTTACTCCGACACATTCTGCATCTGTGTCTTACCTTCAAATCTGATACCAGCCGTGACTTGATTGTCAGTGGACCGTTGAGTCTGTCAAAGTAACGATATTATGACTTGGCCAATTAAACAAGGGTGAGGAACGCAAGTAAACAGATGCCCAGTTTATAGATGGTATTTTTTTAAATGTTTTATAATAGACCAATGCCAATTTTAGCATGTAAATCTTGGTGGGGCAAACCAACACATTTTGGGGATGTATGCCAGCAGACATTACGCAACACAACACTAAACAATACATGAATTGCACTATAACGGTGACAAACGGTGCCGACAAACTGTTAGGGCCTACATAAAGCTGTCCCAACAGCTGAGTCCCAACAGCAGTCCCAACACATTACCACTGCTGCACCTGGCTATCAGCGAAGCCTTGTCTGGCAGTGAAACAGTTAGTTTAGCCTCATTTACTGCCACTAGAAACCAAATGTGATTTCTACTGACAAGTGAGATGGACAAACTATGGCATAAGGGAACAATAAGCGGATAAAATATAATCTGTAGTTTCGATTAAGACATTTATGGGCGAGCTAGGACGGATATGGTCAATATAACTATTTGTTCAGCACTTTTGAAATGTACAGCGACAGAACTCAGAACATGGGCCGTTCTTACAGTGTTCTTCCTGTACACCAAGTGGGAACCGTAGCATAAATAAAGGGGGCATATAAGCAGAAAATGAAAGCTCTTACAATATTTGATGATTCAATTTCTCTAAAACACGTTATAGGCTACATGTGCACCACCAAGCCAGAACAGTATGGAAAATAGGCCAAATGGTTAGGGTGAGGAACATGGGCTACTAACGTTTTACTACACAACATACACTTAGTATTACTTTCTTAACTACAGTATACATATCTCCCTGGCATATTACATAATTTATGCAGCAGCTCACAGGACATTTTTGGACTCACCTTGTTGTCCTGTGCTCACTTGAACAGGAAGGTGGCGCGGCGGCCCTTCGTGGGCAGATTTTGTCATCAAACTTTGTCATCAAAATCTGTCATTCTCTGGATTCATGGTGCTTTCAAGACAACTAGGAACTCAGAAAAAAACTAGCTCAAATTATGAGGATGTCAGTGATCTTCAGGTCGTAGCTCTAGAAAGATGCTGAGTTCCCGATTTACAATTCCGAATTGGATGACCGTTTAAAGCGTATTTTCCCAGTCGGAGCTCCCAGTCTCGTCTTGAACTCAGATTTCCTAGTTCTGAGTTTACAGTTGTTTTGAGCGTGACATAAATCATGCTGGATTGACAGCATGGCTAATGTTGACTGTTTATAATTTTAAACTTGTAAAAAATAACCTTAAACTGAGAAATGGGACCACACACCCACCCCACTGAATAGCAGGCAAGTGAATGCTTTGTAATGCTTGCAGTTAGCCATTGATTCCTTCCAAACCACTCATTGTTGAATTTGCGATTTCCAACTTTTTGTGTAATGTTCAAGTCCAATTGCCGATGAGCACCGATATGTTTAATCTATAATCTTTAATCTATTTATCTTCATTATTTATCTTCTTATGACAAGGATTGAAAAAGATTTGCCAGTAGATTGTCGACTTAATTCATGATGATGACTGCTAGCTAAGTTTTTGAAAGTATGATGTTGACATGATCAATCCAATCAAAGCTACTGTAGATATAACTTCATTTGACATGATTCTATCTATGGCCAATGATCTTGAGCCTTATTGGATGGGCACTTCTAATGTAACTCTATGGTAGCACCCAAGGGGCTAGAATTTTCGAGTGCTACCCTTAGATTTGGCAGTGATGTAGTGTCCCCATGAGTGACAGAACACTGATCCAATCACGGCGCAACTAGAGAACATTACCAACCCCTTTGCTCTGTATTTTCCGCTGGCTGCCCCACCATAGAAAGCACTGAGCTAGGCTGAAACCCCTTCATTTTGGAGCTGCCTTACTCAAGAAAGCAAAAAAGAGACCATGTTTGTATGGAGGCTTTATTAACTCAATTATTATAATATATATATTTTTTTATTGGATCTTCTTATCCAAAATGGCGTAGCAGTCAGGCGTCTTTGTCTTCAGCTATCGTCAGACCGGCTGGAATACTGTGCTCCTTACAGGACATTCTGTCCCTACCCAGGGAGGGGAGAGACCTTGGGCTCTAGATTTTAACAGGTGGCAGACAATGTGGGAAGGCTTGTGAACTATATTGCCATTGTATCTGAGAGGAGGAGAGACATTTATGATGAAATGTGAGGTATATAAACCAATGTACATTGTATTATGACCAGTGCTCTCGAGAATAAATGCTATTGGCTAATTTTGGTAGACTGGTCTCTGTCCATTTTATGGAAATAAGGATCTTACACATTTTTAGAAACAGACATAGAGTGATTTAAATTGAATTGGTTAATGAACACATATAGGAACTGTTAAATTCCTTTAACAGCTACGCTGCCGCCCCACAAGTTCTTCAAAGCCAAGTTAACAAACAGATCACCGAGCATTTCGAATCCCACCGTACCTTCTCTGCTATGAAATCTATTTTCCGAGCTGGTCATGGATGCACCTCAGCCACGCTCAAGGTCCTAAACGATATCATAACCGCCATCGATAAAAGACAATACTGTGCAGCTGTATTCATCGACCTGGCCAAGGCTTTCGACTATGTCAATCACCACATTCTTATTGACAGATTCAACAGCCTTGGTTTCTCAAATGACTGCCTCGGCTGGTTCACCAACTACTTCTCAGTGAGTTTAGTGTGTCACATCGGAGGGCCTGTTGTCCGGACCTCTGGCAGTCTCTATGGGGGTGCCACAGGGTTCAATTCTCGGGCCGACGCTTTTCTCTGTATACATCAATGATGTCGCTCTTGCTGCTGGTGATTTTCTGATCCACTTCTACGCAGATGACACCATTCTGTATGGTTCTGGCCTTTCTTTGGACACTGTGTTAACTAACCTCCAGACGAGCTTCAATGCCATACAACTCTCCTTCCGTGGCCTCCAACTGCTCTTCAACCGATCGCTGCCCGCACCTTCCCTCCAGTCTAGCATCACTACTCTGGACGGTTCTGACTTAGAATATGTGGACAACTACAAATACCTAAGTGTCTGGTTAGATTGTCAACTCTCCTTCAGGACTCACATAAGCATCTCCAATCCAAAATTACATCTAGAATCGGCTTCCTATTTCTCAACAAAGCATCCTTCACTCATGCTGCCAAACATACCCTCGTAAAACTGACTATCCTACCGATCCTTGACTTCCGCGATGTCATTTACAAAATAGCCTCCAACACTCTACTCAGCAAATTGGATGCAGTCTATCACAGTGCCATCCATTTGTCACCAAAGCCCCATATACTACCCACCACTGCGACCTATATGCTCTTGTTGGCTGGCCCTCGCTTCATATTCGTCGCCAAACCCACTGGCTCCAGGTCATCTATAAGTCTTTGCTAGGTAAAGCCCCACCTTATCTCAGCTCACTGGTCACCATAGCAGCACCCAACCATAGCACATGTTCCAGCAGTTATATTTAACTTGTCACCCCCAATGCCAATTCCTCCTTTGGCTGCCTTCTCTTCCAGTTTTCTGCTACCAATGACTGGAACTAATTGCAAAAATCACTGAAGCTGGAGACTCATATCTCCCTCTCTAACTCTAAGCACCAACTGTCAGAGCAGCTCATAGATCACTGCAAATAGCCCATCAAACTACCTCATCCCCATACTGTTATTTATTTTTTGTTCCTTTGCACCCCAGTATATTTACTTGCACATTCATCTTCTGCACATCTATCACTCCAGTGTTTAATTGCTAAATTGTAATTATTTTGCCACTATGGCCTATTTATTGCCTTACCTCCCTTATCTAACCTAATTTGCACACACTGTATATAGACTTTTCTATTGTTGAATGGCTGTATGTTTGTTAATTCCATGTGTAACTCTGTGTTGCTGTTTGTGTCGCACTGCTTTGCTTTATCTTGGCCAGGTCGCAGTTGTAAATGAGAACTTGTTCTCAACTGGCCTACCTGGTTAAATAAAGGTGAAATAAAAAAATATATTAAAAAATTGTTTGCAAACTGATATGTGAAACGTATTAATGCCAAAATAACATTAAAAACAGGCAACCCAATTTTGTTAGTTGTTTTATTTTTTGCTAAAAATGTTGCACTGCCCTACCTGCCCGAGTGATATGTCGCCATTGTAGTAGACAATGTTCAACAACAGTATGGGCACAGTTCGCACATCAAGGTCACCGTAGGACCTTTAATCTGAGCCTATGCTCAAAACAATTGAGTGACCCCCAGTCTTAATGTGTTAAATTACTAATGAACTTCAGTGTAGTTTAAATGTTACATGGCCCTGTATTAAGCCTACACCAGGCAGTCACAGTTGTATGGTTGCAGGATGCAAATGGTTTTAGTTGTTTGTTTTTAATTCACACTTTCAATGCAATACTTCATAAATGTTTTGTCATACACGTGGTATACGGTCTGAAGTTTAAATTATAAACTCAGTGGTTAGAGACCTGAATGCTGATTGGCTGAGAGCCGTGATATCAGACCGTATACAGGGTATGACAAAACACTTGTTTTTACAGCTCTAATTACGTTGATAGCAGTTTATAATAGCAATAAGGCAACTCTGGGATTTGTGGTATATGGCCAAAATATCACGGCTAAGGGCTGTGTCCAGGCGCTCCGAGATGCGTCGTGCATAAGAACAGCCCTTAGCCGTGGTATATTGGCCATATACCACACCCTTTCGTGCTTTATTGCTTAAGTATAATCCATTCTGATCAATATTATGAAAGCTTTGAAAATAATTGATTTAGCTTGCCTGGCTCCTCTGAAGGCTTCAGGGTGTTGCGCGTTCCAGGTCGACTTTATTTTAGGTCGCGCTGTGCAGCTGGCAGTCTCAAGAACCAGAACGACAATGTGCCATTGAATATTGCAATATTATCCAGCTAACGCTAGTAGCTTTAGTTGATTTGAAATGTGACATTTGCTCAAATAATATCAATCAATGTTCATAGCTAAACATGAATCATGAATCATGAATCATGAATCATCATCTTATGGTTGACGTCATTGACGTGGCGCTCGGGTCGCAACTACTGGTGGAGTGGAGAGCGAGTCACATGCGCCATTTAAATACCCAGCTGTCGACCGAGAAATATTTTTTCACCACAGCGGCTTTTTCTGCTGAAGATGGCGGACGGGGAGAATATCCTTGTTGGAGCCACTTCCAGCGCTTCAAGTATGGAAGAACCCGTTTCAAAAAAGTCCAAAATGAGCATGGCCATAGAATGTGGGCTCAAAATTGTTCAGACTGAGCAAGCTACATACGGGCTAGAGGCTTGTGAGAGTTGGGCTGCGGCGATTTCTGCGCGGCCAGATGAGATTGAGCCGGTGATGGCGTTAGGACAGGCCCCAGCAGCAGCACTAGGCGGAGACAATGGGCTGCTGGTCTTGGAGCCTCAGGAAAGCGTAACAAACTTAAACGCATCTGGACCCGCTGCGGAGCTTGCAGGTAAGCTAATTTAGCTAGCTGCTATAGCTAGTGTGCAAAGTTTTTTTTTTTTAAATTGCGGACTCGAGCATTGCATGTCTGGTTCGATTACTCCACCTTGGATAGCCACTTCAATTGGGCTCGCTAGCGTTGTAGCTAACTTGCTGCACGCTAGTTCAACAGTACGTCAGCCTGAAGGTTGAAACTAGCAAACTTTAGCCGACTCATTTAAAAAAAAGGTAGCCGATATCAACATTAGCTTTTTGGCTAGTAACGTTATACAATTCAGGTTTTTGGGTTGCATGTTTTGTACATTTCAGGGAATGCAAAAACACAGTAACATTGAAGTCCTTTGCAGAATAGTTAGGTAAATTACTGTTCAACACATTGCCTGAGTGATCTGTTATGAAGAGACAGCTAGTCTACATTAAATGCAGAAATCCCTCCGCCATTTCTTGGTTGCTTAAATTCTAAAAGTTAGCTTAATTTCAGTTAATGTGACAACATACAAGTAGATAATAATGTACCATTTAAACCGCTATGAAATCTATTTTTACATAACCAAAAATATTGTATTTTCAGCTGTTTGATGCTGGTGTATAAAACCGAAAGCACAAGACGCGAAACTTAAGAACGGGAAGAAAAGGAAAAAACACACAGAACAGATGTACTGCTTGCTTTCAATGAGTGACAGCTATCTAACACATTTCTATATGAATTTGTTCGGGTACATATTGCAGCTTTAAATGAATTGGCAAAACTGTATCAATTCCCACAATCATGTCCTCTTTATTGCTTGTCCAGAGTGTCGTGGCACTGATGAGGAGTTTCACCAAAATGGCTTTGCCTTCCCAGATGGTGTCAATGAGGATGATGACAGATCCTCACATGCAAGTTCCAGTGACTGGACCCCTCAACCACAGATAGGTACAAGATGTCTGATAATCAATGTTATTTTTACCAGGTGTATTGAAAATGAATTTTTCAAACCATACAAAGGACAACATGCACAACAAAGCCCAACCATCAATGACATCATACCTGTTTTCACTCATATCTCCAGTGCCGGTTAAGAGAATGCCAAGAGTGTGCAAAGCTGTCATCAAGGAAAGGGGTGGCTACTTTGAACAAACTCAAACATAAAATATTTTTTGATTTTAACATTTTTTGGGGTTACAACATGGTTCCCTATATGTTATGTCATAGTTGTCTTCACTATTATTCTACAATGTAGAAAATAGTGAAAATATAGAAAAACCCTTGAATGAGTAGGTGTCCAAACTTTTGATTGGTACTGTACATGTTTCAAGATAATTGATGAGAAGCGTATCGTCCAGTCCATCGGGTATCTCACTGCACCCTCATGACAATTCTTGAAATATGCAGACAAACAAATTTACATTGCAACACTTCTGACAACCAACTTTCTATCTCCACTCATAACATTTTGACTTTATAGCATTTCCAGGGGGCATGGATTATTTAGTCATTATTAGGTTTACACTTTAGACATTACTGTGTTCTGTAAATTGTCTCTTGTATTATACATTATGCTTAATCCAGTATAAACTAAAGGTTCATTAAGAATCCATTCATTCGTTATGTTCAAACATTCCCTCCATCTTGTGCCAATATCAGTTGTTTTTATGTCTTGGTACCAATAGTTTATAAACTCAGCAAAAAAAGAAACGTCCCTTTTTCAGGACCCTGGTTCTCCAAAGATAATTAGTAAAAATCCAAATAACTTCACAGATCTTAATTGTAAAGGGTTTTAACACTGTTTCCCATGCTCGTTCAATGTACCATAAACAATTATTGAACATGCACATGTGACTAACCACTTACAGACAGTAGGCAATTAAGTTCGCAGTTATGAAAACTTAGGACACTAAAGAGGCCTTTCTACTGACTAAATTGCAATGTCTGTATCGTGAGATGCCTAAGACAGCGCTACAGCGAGACAGAACGGACAGCTAATCGTCCTCGCAGTGGCAGACCACGTGTAACCACACAGGATAGCTAAATCGGAACATCACACCTGCGGGACAGGAACAGGATGGCAACAACTGCCCGAGTTACACCAGGAACGCACAATCCCTCCATCAGTGCTCAGAATGTCCGCAATAGGTTGAGAGAGGCTGGACTGAGGGCTTGTAGGCCTGTTGTAAGGCAGGTCTTCATCAGACATCACTGGCAACAACTTTGCCTATTTCCCCCCCCAACTTTGCCTATTTACCCCACACTCCCTGGTGGAAGTGTGGGGTAACCTATCACAGCAATAACTGGCAAATCTGGTGCAGTCCATGATGAGGAGATGCACTGCAGTACTTAATGCAGCTGGTGGCCACACCAGATACTGACTGTTACTTTTGATTTTGACCCCCCCCCCCTTTGTTCAGGGAC
The DNA here is from genome assembly GCF_002021735.2 of Oncorhynchus kisutch. NCBI lineage: Eukaryota > Metazoa > Chordata > Actinopteri > Salmoniformes > Salmonidae > Oncorhynchus > Oncorhynchus kisutch. The sequence goes on along the minus strand of NC_034184.2, from coordinate 47,951,165 downwards.
GCATTATTCCATTTCTGTTACTCACATGTTTGTGGAACTTGTTCCGTTTGAGGTTGTCATTTGGATAGGCTCTCTACAAGGTTTTGAATATCATACCTAACATATGAAGATCCTTTTCTAACTCAAATAGAATTCCCTTAAGATTGCTCTGTCCCAAAAGATTTCAAATCAACATTTTGTGATATTAAACTTAAATTGCATGTATTTGAAAATATCGACATTGGTCAATCGAAAATTGCTTTTTATTTCTGTCATGGAAATAAATATTTCCTATTACCAAGTAATATTTTTTTACGCCTTTGTTTCCATGTGAACCAATTTATCGGTGCATTCTGAATAGCTATCCAATGATTTTTACCTAGGCTTGTGTTTTTTGGGAATAACATTGTTTTTTGTAGAATCTGTTTTAATTTTCTTCCATATTGTTAGTGTTAACTATGAAGTTGTTCTCAGTTTATCGTTTGAAAATAGCCAAGTGAAACGATTGAGCGTGAATGCACATCTTCTATAATTACACATTGCTCCTCTTTAGTGCATTTAACGATATGTCTCGTAAAAGCCTTGGGTGGCGAGTTGATGCAATTCCAATCAGAGGTTAAAAAGATTAGGGAGCTGTAACTTTCCTTGAGTTTATTTGCCCGTTTAAAGTCTAATGTCTGAGGTATACTTTTTTAAAGAATGTCTTTGCTGGGGTTATTGGTATTAGTGAGAATAAGTAGAAGAACTTTGGGAGCCATGCCATTCTGAAGAGGTTTATTCTACCTTTACGATTTATGGGAAGATTGTTGCATTTAATACATCTGCTGTAATACACAATTGCATGCAACCCAGGTAATGTTCAATATACAATAACATGTTTTTAAAGCAATTTGAATGTGCAGTATTTTTTTATATATTTTTTTTATAGGTTCCTACAGTTTTATTCAGCAACACATTATGAGAGAGACCAATCCGAGAACAATACTAAAAGACTTGCTTCCTGAGACTGTGCTTCCGCCCGACTTGGATGACATGACACTGTGGCAGATCATCATCAACATCTCGGAGCCTCCTAAAAGAAAGAAGCGCAAAGACATAAACACCCTGGAGGATGTGGTTCGGCTACTCCAGGAAAGCAAAAAGATCCTTGTGCTGACCGGCGCTGGGGTATGTATTGCAGGGAACAATTAAGTTTTGCTGTGTCTTTGTATAGCTTTCACAGTTTTATTAGGACTGATGGTTTATTTTTCCTCAGGTATCTGTTTCTTGTGGAATACCAGACTTTCGATCCAGAGATGGCATTTATGCAAGGCTGGCAATAGATTTCCCTGATCTACCAGACCCACAGGCAATGTTTGATATCGAGTACTTCAGAAGAGACCCAAGGCCGTTTTTCAAGTTTGCTAAGGTTTGTGGACTGAAAGCATATCTATATAGTATTTGTTTAAGCGATGATGAATATCTGTAAATGACCACTTGTTGGATATGTGAGATGGTTTTGATTTGCTCTGATCTCTTGCAGGAGATCTATCCAGGACAGTTCCAACCTTCGCCTTGTCACAAATTCATATCTATGCTGGACAAGCAGGGGAAGCTACTACGCAACTACACCCAGAATATTGACACTCTTGAACAAGTGGCTGGGGTTAAGAGGATCATCCAATGTCACGGTACATACTGTAATACATGTTAACTTTAATCAAGTGTTTGTGTTCCCGGGTCTAATATTCATTCTTATGACCCACACTCTTCTGTATTTCAGGGTCTTTTGCAACAGCTTCCTGTCTCGTCTGTAAACACAAGGTTGACTGTGAGGCTGTAAGGGAAGACATTTTTTATCAGGTATTGGCAAGAATGGTTCCTATTAATATTCACCAGTGTCAAATCTGTGAATTGATGTCTACTCCTGGACAGACTTGTGGCTTTTTTTCAGTCATTCACGGCTTATCTTGTACAGTAGCTTCCATTGTCTGATTTTGTTTCCATAATGAATTCAAATCTCTGTTCAAGGTTGTCCCTCACTGTCCACGGTGTACAGATATCCCCCTGGCAATCATGAAGCCAGATATTGTCTTCTTTGGAGAGAATCTTCCAGAAATATTCCACAGAGCAATGAGGCAGGATAAGGATGAAGTGGACCTCCTTATTGTCATTGGGTCCTCACTGAAAGTGCGACCGGTGGCTCTCATCCCAAGTATGTTGAAACATTATTTATTTTTTTGATGCCCAAGATAAGCAATGCTATTACCAATGTTATTACCGGTATTATGCTTTATCTCGAGCCATGCATATATAACAGGTGACCTCTTTTTCCATCCAGCCTCTATTCCTCATGACGTGCCTCAAGTCTTGATAAATCGGGAGCAGCTGCCTCACCTCAACTTTGATGTGGAGCTACTTGGGGACTGTGATGTCATCGTTAACGAGCTCTGCCATCGGTTGGGCGGAGACTTTGAGCAACTGTGCTACAACTCCTTAAGACTCAATGAGATCACAGAAAACCCCCCGCGGTTAGTGACTTCTGCAGAGCAGCCATCTTGCAAGGCCTTGTCTACTCACAGTAAGCCAACAGAAAAAGAACAGAAGCACCGTCACACAGATTCATCAGTCAGTGCTTCAGAGGAGACAAACACTCATATGGTCTCAGACACTCCAGAACGCGACAGAGTACCAACAGAACCTTGTCCGACGGCTCAGAATGTCACCGACACACCTGAAGTCGATGGAGTACCACCGGAGCCCTGTCCAAAAGGGCAGATTGTCCAAGACACTCCAGAAGTAGTAGCACAACCAGAGCCCTGTCCAAAGGCTCCAAGCCCCAATGAGGAGAGAATGGAGTATTCTGTCTCTCCATCAGCAGACACGCAGAGTGAAGAAGGCTCTGGATTAAATGATCAACACATCAACCTTGAGGTTCGCAGACTATGCTGGATGAGTCGAATCTGTCGAAGTCCTATCAGCAAGCGCCTTGAGAGTAAGATTTCAAGTGTTCGTTTACTTCTGATTTTGTGCAAAATGTCTTTAATTTTTATGCAAAACCTGCTGGTAATAACTTTTCCATGTCGTTTCATTAAATCATGTCCTGCAATTTCCATGTTATGACAACTTGTGAAATTCACCCAAAATGTGATGTCTTTTACCCAGCTTCTCAATACCTTTTCCGAGCACCAAATCACTACATCTTTCATGGGGCTGAAGTGTACTCCAACTCAGAGGATGAGACATCCAGCTCCTGCGAGAGCGATGACTCAAGCCTGGAGATGGAGGAAGACAGCGACGCAGAGGACGAGCAGAGTACACCAACAGAGGAGGTCGAGGGCTGCCTCAAAGACACAGTGACACACAAGAAAGCCTGCGAGGGCACGTTGAGTGTGAAGCAGACAGACAATACAGACACAAATGTTCAGAACACCACAGACCTGTAAAAAAGACAGAATTACCCTGTCTTGACAAGGCACTTCTTTTTTGTTTTTATTATCTTGTTTAGTATTTTTTTACTAGATTGCGTTGAGACACTTGCGTGCTTGTGCAGAAAATTAATTCTGTCTTTCTGCGTCTGACCACATTACTGAGCTGCGGGGTAGTTGAGTACATGTTTTGTGTACTACCATTAGCAGCTTAACCAAGAAAGGAACAGCAAACTTAGACCAAAGAACCCCCCCATACTCCAAATCTTTTTCAATTTTTCCATGAAGTCCTAAAAGGTTTGTTTTTGACTTACCCACCACTGAAGTGTAAAGATTATATTTAATGGTGGCATTGTTTTCCTTACGATATTCGGCAGCTACTTTTTACTGTCACGGTCAAGCTTTTATTATTTTTGTATTTTGTAAGACATACTCAACGAGTAGGTGATGGTTTTCTAAATCATATTGAAGTTATACATTGTGCAAACATAAAGCCTTTATAACCATGTTCAATATGCTTTCTTTGAGCAAATAGCACTTTTTTTGTCTTCCGTTTCGAGCAGTTTGATGCATTTGTACTTATGTCCTTGGTTGCATGAGCTATTTGGAGGATGTGACTGGTTGTGGAAGTGCAAATCTATAGAGCTCGTATTCACTTGTCTGGAGAAATGTCCAGCCGTAACACAGACATTGTGTTCTGTGATCAGTTTAACATGAGCCGAATTTAGTGTTTTAAGAACCTTATTCGTATGTTTAAATTGTTTTTGTTTTGATATTGATCTTGGTAGTAAAATAGCAAGCTTTTTCAACACTTGTGGTAGGCATTTTTTTTTTCATGACACAAATAGCCTTTATTAATCACAAGGTGTAACAACACGCTTGTGTAAGAAATGGATAGAGATATGAGAGTTGCATGCTATTTGATTGCCAACTTTAGTTTGAGAAGACCACTTTACAGGTAAGTGCATGCAGTTCAGATCCTGCAGCAGTGCCAATGGGGTGTTTTACACAAATGAAGGGACAACATTTACATGAATGAAATGGTGATGATTAAAATGAAATTTGAGTTTAGAAATAGTATGTCATTCCTTGTGATGTTGGTGTGTCAGCTTTTATGCTCTGCATTATTTTTTACATCATTAAAAACGTACTAACCGTTTTCTTTAAAAACATTACATTTTATTTGCTGGATTTATTTTAGGCTTAATGACACCATGCACCAACAAATAGCCCATAACATAGCAGATGATCTCATTTGAGGGGACCATTTATGTAAATATGGCATTATTTACCCATATTGATAATGTATACTGTATTTATAGTATAGCCCTATACCTATGTTTTTAAAGTTCTTATGCCTGCAAAAGTCACAAAGAGACGTGTTTTTGTATAAAATTGTACTAAGATTATTTTTCAAGGAATATAATTCCAATCCAGCATCGGTGATAAAAACGAACCTGTAGTCGTTGCATGATTTTAACTACATTGTCCTGATACCCCAGTCGCAGTTTTTTTCACGCCATTTCGTGCAATAGGTCATGTGGACGTACATTTCGGTGCGTATATAGGTGCACACAGTGTCGAGAACGAGCCAACCACTCTCAAATCCAGTGTGGTGATACTGATTTGTTGCTTGAGATGGTTTGTTTACATAGGTTAGGAGAATTAACGTACATTATAAAGTTAATGTTAGGCAAAGGATTAAGGTGTAGCTATAACGCAAGTTGTCAACAACTGTTGTTCCAGACGCAACCATTAGATGAACCTGTAACTTCATCTAGCCACAATGGTAGAAGCTTAAACAAACCAACTGGCAGAACAATAATCAGTATCATAACACCGGATCGTGGAATCTATTCAACACATCGCTAAGCCATTATAGAGTACAGGTTGGCTAAGCCTAACTACAGTAATGGTATTGCTGTTTCATGAGGGAGCCACAAAGATGAAGTAAACAAATGTAATCGCTGAATTCCCGTCATGTTTAACTTTCATGAAGCCACAAAATGGAAAGAAGCTAAACAAATTATTTTATATTTGAATTTCGCATTGTTTAAAGTTGAGAGATATAATTCAGCAAAGTAATGAGACTGGGGCGGCAGGGTAGCCTAGTGGTTAGAGCATTGGACTAGTAATCGAAAGGTTGCAAGTTCAAATCCCCGAGCTGACAAGGTACAAAATCTGTCGTTCTACTCCTGAACAGGCAGTTAACCCACTGTTCCTAGGCTGTCATTGAAAATAAGCATTTGTTCTTAACTGACTTGCCTAGTAAAATAAAGGTAAAATAAAAAAGACTGGGTGGTAAAGTTGGCCTAAAGTAAAGGCCTTTAAACAAAAAAGATGCAGTCCCAGCTATGGCTTAATGAAAGTATGAGATATTGTATGCTTGTCATCCCTCGCTGGAGAGCACTTCATCAGCTTTTAAATTGCTTAGAATACGAGAGAGTATGTGTGAGACGCTTACCTGGCTTTTTCTAGAGCACAACTTTTTGTGGAAGGAAAAAATGTGTCGGAGGAAACACCGTACACCTGGCAACCTGGTCAGCATCTCCTTCTCGTGCACATAATGTCGTTGAGATACACTACATGACCAACATTTTTTGTGGACACCTGCTCGTCGAACATCTCATTCCAAAATCATGGGCATTAATATGAAGTTGGTCCCCCCTTTTTCTGCTCCACTCTTCTGGGAAGGCTTTCCACCAGATGTTGGAACATTGATGTGGGGACTTGCTTCTATTCAGCCATAGAGCATTAGTGAGGCCGGTGCTGATATTGGGTGATTAGGCCTAGCTCGCAGTCGGCGTTCCCAAATCATCCCAAAAGTGTTCGATGAGGTTGAGGTCAGGGCTCTGTGCAGGCCAGTCAAGTTCTTCCACACCTATCTCAACAAACCATAATTATTATTTTTTTACCCCTTTTTCTCCCCAATTTCGTGGCATCCAATTGGTAGTAGTTACTGTCTTGTCTCATCGCTGCAACTCCCATACGGACTCAGGAGAGGCGAAGGTCAAGAGCCATGCGTCCTCCAAAACACAACCCAACCAAGCCGCGCTGCTTCTTGACACAATGCACATCCAACCCGGAAAGCCAGCCGCACCAATGTGTCGGAGGAAACACCGTACACCTGGCAACCTGGTCAGCGTGCACTGCGCCCGGCCCACCACAGGAGTCGCTAGTGCGCAATGAGACAAGGATATCTCTGCCGACCAAACCCTCCCTAACCCGGACAACGCTGGGCCAATTGTGCACCGCCCCATGGGCCTCCCGGTCGCGGCCGGCTGCGACAGAGCCTGGGTGCAAAACCAGGATCTCTGGTGGCACAGCTAGCACTGTGAAGCAGTGCCTTAGACTACTGCGCCACTCGGGAGCCCTAACAAACCATTTCTGTATGGACCTCGCTTTGTGCACGATAGGGATTGTCATGCTGAAACAGGAAAGGGCCTTCCCCAAACTGTTGCCACAAAGTTGGAAGCACAGAATCGTCTAGAATGTCATTGTATGCTGTAGCGTTAAGATTTCCCTTCACTGGAACTATGAACTATGAAAACCAGCCCCAGACCATTATTCCTCCTCCACCAAACTTTACAGTTGTCAGTATGCATTGGGGCAGGTAGAGTTCTCCTGGCAACCACCAAACACAGATTTGTTTGTCGGAATGCCAGATGTTGAAGCGTGATGCATCACTCCAAAGAATGCATTTCCACTGCTCCAGAGGCCAATGTCGGCGAGTTTTACATCACTCCAGCCGACGCTTGGCATGTGCTCTGCCATGGAAACCCATTTCATTTATGAATAGTTCTCGTCCTGATGTTGCTTCCAGAGGCAGTTTGTAAATCGGTAGTGACTGTTGCAACCCAGACGATTTTTTACGGTACTAGGCGCTTCAGCACTTGGTGGTCCCGTTCTGTGAGCTTGTGTGGCCTACCACTTCACAGGCTATAAGAATATGTTGAAGGCTAGCTGTATTGGGTGCCGATGACTGAACTGCTCACTTTTGTGTCTGTGTCTGCAGGTACACAGAGGAGGAGGCATACAAAGGTATGTCAATTGGTATTGGTATGTTATTATGCAGATCACATTTACCATCCTCCTCCCTTACCTCTTCAATGAATATCCCATAGACCTCTACATTATGGACAAGGTATGTGAATGAAAACCATTATAAAAACCATTTTTTAAATTCATATTTACCACAAAAACCAAGGTATGAATACTGTTGTGTGCATGTTTTGTTAACCATCTGTATAATTATTATTTTACTATTTTTGGAATTCACAGACTTCAGCCTCCCTACACCTCTGATGAATACAACAGGGAACGTGTTTGATCATCATGCACTGCAAAATCATTCTGGCTAAGGAGATGGAGAACGTTAACACATTAACATCACCAGACCAGAGGATATATCCATTTGACTTGGAGCTCTGCTGGGAGTTTACCTCATATTTAGATTTTATATCATAATAAACACTGACAACTAAAATATAGTGTTATTGTTGTTATTGTTATGCTTATTATTATTAATAATAAATAATAATAGGGGAGGGGGGTATTTAAAAAATGAACCCCAAAAGGTTATTCAAATAACCCCTTTATTGGGTTCTTCGAAGAACTTATAGGGCTTCCCCCACAGTTTCAATTTGAAGAACTCCTGAAGGATACTCCAGGAACCTTTTACTTTTTAGAATGTAGCCGAATCCCCTAATTTGAAGGGGCGTACACATACTTTTGTATATATGGTGTTTGTCGAGTTTCCTTGTAGGCCTATTTGGCGAGGAAACTGTGAAGACAGCTCTATAGCCTATTGCCTGTTTCTGTGTCTTTTATTAAAGAATATGAAACAATGTGTATTTTGGCTGCTTTTAATCAAATCATGCAGAGCTGTTCTTTATATGGCCTAAAATAAATGGGTTCATATAGGGAGAATATTATATATAGGCTGTAGCATAGCGAATTTTGAGTCAGTTATGAAAATAGTACATGCAATGAATGCTGTAATTGTTTCATGTGGTAGTTTCAATAAAAATATACTTTGTAACATAACTATAGAAATTAAACATTGTGATTTTAGAGACACATTTACAGTAGCCTATGATTAAAGGGTTAGGCTATATTGGGCTCTCACCATCATCATCCTTAGCATTATTCACATAATTCCAATTCAACCCACATCACAATTATCGGCTTGGGTATTGACATCAATGAGCAGGCTTTCCAAGTGGGCTCCCTAGTGGCGCAGCGGTCTATGTCACTGCATCTCAGTGCAAGAGGTGTCACCTCAGTCCCTGGTCTGAATCCAGGCTGTATCACATCTGGCTGTGATTGGGAGTCACATAGGGCGGTGCACAATTGGCCCAGCGCTGTCCAGGTTTGGCCGGAGTAGGCCGTCATTGTAAACAAGAATTAGTTCTTAACTGACTTGCCTAGTTAAATAAAGGTTAAATAAAACAATATTAAAAGTGAGGAGAGACACATTGGTAGACATACCAAAAGAAAAAGTCTTAAAATGATTATGACATTTGGACCACAGAAATCCAATGTTTATATAAAATGTATGCCTTTTCCCCTACATTGTAACAGTCTAATAAGTCAATGTAAAATAGAACAACATCACAAAATCCATTTGGCCTCTCGTTTAATTTAGTCTCAATATGATACAAAAAAATGTTGGCTATTTCAAAAGATCAGTATACCATATTTTGAGTTGACTGTATAAGGTATTATATTAAAGATCTATTCGAGATTCAACTTAAGGCAAGGACATATTTTAAAACCATTTTGATACTCACCTCCTATCTTGATAATATGAATGAGAATGTAGTCCATTTAATTTTGAAATCATTATCTGTCCATCTCTCGCATAGACCCCAGTTGTCGGCATGAGAGATTCACAAGACTATAACATTTGAATGTTGTAAAATGCTTCCCTGCCTGGACACCCACATTCAAATAATTTCCACCTCCTCAAAATAATTTTCAATAAAAAAAAATATGTATGAGAGATTCACAAGACTATAACATTGAAATTTTGCAAAGTGCTGCCGTACCATGCATGGTTGGCGAGGACACAGATTGAATAAAATGAATTACATGGAAATAATGTTTTTTAGCTTTTGAACCTGTATAGGAGTACATTTTTAGCCTGTATAGTTTGTTGGACTATCCTTTTTGTAACATATGAGATATCAAAGCGTTCTAGAAAAACCTTGCATGTTATCACAACAGCTGTTCACTTTACTGTTATCCTGAAAATTATTTCGGAATCAGCTGATGATTGTTGAAACAGGGTTCAAGTTTTATGTCTACTTTCACAGATAAATGCTTATTATTATTGATAGGCGAACATTGTCACTAATACAAGGAACAAAAAGTGTTTAATGTCACATGATTTCGACAAGTAAAATGTTATCAGAATATTAAAATTGTACATTCCCAAGACGCCTAAAAGATGTTTCTAGTTTTAGGAGGTCATAATTAAATGTAAAATAAGAACATGCAAACAAACTAAAGAATACTATTTTATTAATTTAAGATTATCACCAAGACAGGCAGACAAACAGTACATTAGTGTCACGCCCTGGTCTTAGTATTTTGTGTTTTCTTTATTTATTTGGTCAGGCCAGGGTGTGACATGGGTTTATTTTGTGGTGTGTTTGTGTATTGGTTTTTTTTCGTAGGTTTTGGGATTGTGGCTTAGTGGGGTGTTCTAGCAAAGTCTATGGTTGCCTGAGGCAGTTCTCAATCAGAGGCAGGTGATTCTCGTTGTCTCTGATTGGGAACCATATTTAGGCAGCCATATTCTTTGAGTGTTTCGTGGGTGATTGGTCCTGTCTTTGTGGTTGTATAGGTTTTCACGGTCCGTTTGTTTTTTTCTTCTTCTCCTGCTACCCTCAGCATTCATTATTCTTAGAAAAAAATTCCAGGCGCATGAATGCTACAATGCTACGACCAACCCGCAAATAAGACCTTCAGGAAGTGCCCAGACTATGATGCTTTCGAATGCCAAGGTCGCATAACCCTCAGCGCCGGAACATCAACTGGAGGAGCTCCTGACACTTTCAGGCAACATGGGTTGCAGAAAAGGTCGGACGCCTTGGAGAAAGCCAATGTTTTCCATAGGTAGGCCATTGTGGTGTTTAACATAATCATGGATTTATTATTTGTGTTCTTATTGTTGATGATAGCATGCGCAATGCCAATAACATGGTTGCTAATCTGCTTCTATCTCTTTTTTTTAATGTTCAGAATGGAACTGCCACTATGCTGTCCTGCAAGACTTGTCGAAGACCGACAACCGGGATGGAGGGATGTCATCGACTTTTTTCTGCGAATCTTGGCGCTACCCATCCCACCATTTGGAAGATCATCGAGGCATTGCAATGATGGCAGCAAAGAAGTGAAATGAGAATGGAGCAGTAACTTCTGGGCTACCACCGCCATGGTAAAGACTACATTACCACAAGAAACAGAAGGATCTGAAGTCACTGGCATGTAAATACTCCAACATCCATCTATTCAAGTCAACTAAATGTGAAATGTGTTAATTTGACAAATAATGTTAAGTTGACTTCAACTCAATAAAAGCTGTAAACATAAAAATCAAGTTCAGTTAGCAAAGAACAATTTGCTCAGTCAACTTTCAAATCAGAACTAATAAGTCAAATAAACTAAAACAAGATCCCAGTTGTGTTGACAGAAAATCAGCTATAAATGTGTTCCCTCAACTTCCAAATTAGATCCAATAAGTCAAATGAACTAAATGAATACCACAGTTGTCTTGACTTTAAATGTCAATTCAGGATAACTACAAATCTGTACATCAACTTAACTTACAAAATTAAGTTAAATCGGCTAAGACCTATATGTTCGTTTAACTTTTAAGTCAGAACCAAGATGTCAAATCAGTGCAACTGCCTCCGGTGTACATGTACTGTTGTCTGGGTTTGAACTTCTTAATTATTGACCGAATTGTGTACCTATTGTTTAATAGTGGAAACCATTTTTGAATTTGTGAGTGTTTTTGCCTTTCCACATTGTGATAGAATATGCATTTTTCATCTGTGTTAGCTTATTTTTATACCCCAGTTAAAGGGAGCCATGTAAGGCCACAATACAGCTCATTTTTTCCATAAGTAAGAATCCATATGGGGTACCAACAATTGTCACAATTGTAATTTTGTTGATTTGTTTGTTTTAAATGGAATTTGATTGGTGCAACTTTTCTGCAGTGACTTCCCCCATATTCCTTGCAGCCAATAAATTCAGGTTTTGTCTGTGAGGGCAAAGGTCACGTGCAATATCTCACGTTCTCATTTCTGACACCAGTGGAGCAAATGTTAATGAATATGGGGCCACATGGCAGAGCAAGGGGAACAACTACTTTAGGTCTCAGAGCGAGTGACATGACCTGATTGAAACGCTTTTAACTCGGTTACACATGCACATGTATTAGTGATCCTAATATTGGGCCTAAGCTTTCATGGCTAACCATCTAACAATTCGTGTTTGGTGAGGCCAATGTAGTGAAAGTAATATGTGTAACGTTACAATTGGTTATAAAAGAGATTAACTACAAAAAACACTCGGAATGCATCAGATCACCTATCCCGTTTGTTTGTGTAGAGTTTGCTCCTTGTTTGCACATTGATAGGGGACATAAGTCAAACTTAATTTGGTTTAGCACTTACAAGCACTCCTTGTAATTCTAGTAATCAATTAATTATTAAACAAAAGTGTACAATGTATAGAATCAAACATATTTTTGATTTACTTAAGCCTTGTTGTACGATCACAATTTATTTTAGAACACAAGTGTTAATTTATAGGCGGCGGCATCATTTCAGGAAGTGGCTTGATCAGGACTGTGCTTCTGAAACTCTACTTCATTCAACAGCTTTCCAAGCTGGAGTGAGTAGCTTGGCAAAATGTGAGTATCTCCTTTAAAAAATTACATTACAACCACTAGCATATTATTTACCTACTTTTCAGCACAAGAATAGCAAGGACATTAGCCACTATGTTACATGCTAGCTGGTTAGCACCGTACACACCATGTTAAAATGGTCATTTGGTTAAATTAAGCAAGAAAAAACATATTTGGTCACGTTTAGCAAATACTATTTTACTATATCAATTTGAATGGGATTACTTGTGCAATTCTGCTATGTGTACTGTATAATTGTAGCTAAGCTTGCTGTTATCATGCTTTTAAATAGTACCGCTCTAGCTAGCAACACACATGGCTCCAAATTGCAGACATGCTGACTAACTTTGTTTGATAACCTGTATAACAGTAGCTAGCAACAAAAGGCAACTGTAGCTATGCTTGTAGTTATAATTACTATTATAATGGGTGGTAATGAGCAGTTATCAGTTTATTTTACTATTTGTGGTTGTATTCAGTGACTTGCTAGCAAAACATCAGATATAGGCATGTGTAGCTAAGTAAATTCTCCAGGGTATGTTGTGGCATTTAGCTAGGATGCTGTTAGCTAGCATAGTGTTAGTTAGGACCGTTAAGACATGTGGCCGAATTTGCACATGTGCTGGTTAAAGTGCATGTCGCTAGATAGCACATGGTCGGAATTGCACATGTGCTGATAAGAGTTGCTTGTTGGCTAGCTTGGAAATAGTTTGATAACCTGCATAATAGTACAAAGGAAATATGTTTGCTAGCCATGCTTCCAGTTAGTATTGGGTTTTAAAACCCTCATTTTTTCCAAAAATATATTAATTAAAACCTAAGAATATTCCAATGATTTAAATTAGCCTAATCTTGCAAGTATTAATGTTGGCATATTTTGTTAGTTTACAATTGTTAGTTTGGGTGTATTGAGATGTTATGTTAAACCATGTTATAAAAATGAATTTTGTAGAACTTAAGGCTTTGAATTTTTTTTTTTTTAAGGTTTATGTGAAACATTCAATGGATGAAGTGGAACTGTAAGTACTGCAGATTTGACACATCAAATCAACGCATCCTTATTAGACATTACAAATTGAATCATGGACATGATGCAAGATACATTGATGGATCAAGACTGTCAGTGCACCTTCAAAACAGAAATAGCACTCAAGAAGCATTTGACTCAACACTGAAGAAATGTTCATGACAGTTACTGCTTGTATAAAATGTGACCTCTGTAATTTTTCTGAGCCCTGTAATGTTAAGCAGTACTTTTCTCATTTGAGAAGTCATTTCAACAATTTTTTTTATTTTTTATTTTTTTTTATTTTTCACCTTTATTTAACCAGGTAGGCTAGTTGAGAACAAGTTCTCATTTGCAACTGCAACCTGGCCAAGATAAAGCATAGCAGTGTGAGCATACAACAAAGAGTTACACATGGAGTAAACAATTAACAATTCAATAACATAGTAGAAAACAAAGGCGGGGTCTATATACAATGTGTGCAAAAGGCATGAGGAGGTAGGCAAATAATTACAATTTTGCAGATTAACACTGGAGTGATAAATGATCAGATGGTCATGTACAGGTAGAGATATTGGTGTGCAGAAGAGCAGAAAAGTAAATAAATAAAAACAGTATGGGGATGAGGTAGGTGAAAAGGGTGGGCTATTTACCAATAGACTATGTACAGCTGCAGCGATCGGTTAGCTGCTCAGATAGCTGATGTTTGAAGTTGGTGAGGGAGATAAAAGTCTCCAACTTCAGCGATTTTTGCAATTCGTTCCAGTCACAGGCAGCAGAGTACTGGAACGAAAGGCGGCCAAATGAGGTGTTGGCTTTAGGGATGATCAGTGAGATACACCTGCTGGAGCGCGTGCTACGGATGGGTGTTGCCATCGTGACCAGTGAGCTGAGATAAGGCGGAGCTTTACCTAGCATAGACTTGTAGATGACCTGGAGCCAGTGGGTCTGGCGACGAATATGTAGCGAGGGCCAGCCGACTAGAGCATACAAGTCGCAGTGGTGGGTGGTATAAGGTGCTTTAGTGACAAAACGGATGGCACTGTGATAGACTGCATCCAGTTTGCTGAGTGGAGTGTTGGAAGCCATTTTGTAGATGACATCGCCGAAGTCGAGGATCGGTAGGATAGTCAGTTTTACTAGGGTAAGCTTGGCGGCGTGAGTGAAGGAGGCTTTGTTGCGGAATAGAAAGCCGACTCTTGATTTGATTTTCGATTGGAGATGTTTGATATGAGTCTGGAAGGAGAGTTTGCAGTCTAGCCAGACACCTAGGTACTTATAGACGTCCACATATTCTAGGTCGGAACCATCCAGGGTGGTGATGCTAGTCGGGCATGCAGGTGCAGGCAGCGACCGGTTGAAAAGCATGCATTTGGTTTTACTAGCGTTTAAGAGCAGTTGGAGGCCACGGAAGGAGTGTTGTATGGCATTGAAGCTTGTTTGGAGGTTAGATAGCACAGTGTCCAAAGACGGGCCGAAAGTATATAGAATGGTGTCGTCTGCGTAGAGGTGGATCAGGGAATCGCCCGCAGCAAGAGCAACATCATTGATATACACAGAGAAAAGAGGATTATATGCAAGAAGAGATTCAGAAAATAAGTCCTGACTGAGTAACTGATGCATCAATGATGACTACTTTCTCATTAACTTTAAGAAGAAAGGAGATTGTGGAAGATTGTGATTGACATCAAATCTAGATGGCCAGCGCTGTTCAGACAGAAAAGTAAGTGCTTATGTAAAATCTGCAAAAGGTCCAATAAGATTTTCTGTGGTTGTTGAAATGAACCCTTTCACACATACATCACACGGGTGTGATCGTTCTACAGTGGTCCCTGAAGCATACGATCACACCTGTGTGATTAGAACACTCGTTTAGAACTGCAGTTTCAAATGATGCAACAATCAGCGTTTGAGCTGGCCACACTTTTTTTCAGAAACTATTTACACAAACAGTCCTTACAAAGTTATGTCCAGAATGTCAGCAATTTATTTTTGTATGCAATGTTCAGATATTCACAGAAGTGTGTGTGTGTATGTATATAGATATAGATAGAGATATATATATCATAACACAATCATCCTAACTGGAAAAATGTAGGCTACATTTGTCCTAGCGCTGAGGAAAGATTGACCCAACACAAGCAGTCATATTTTCTACCCCCAAATTTGTAGCCATTGAGAATCCTCAATCTGAATTTCCCTTGTCCACTGACGAAGTACCAGGTCCCTTTGAAGATGCTGGTGGTGATGGAGGCAGACCGACAGTGGATGAAGTACAGGAGTTCTGTGGTAGCTGGAAGGCCACCAGTCATTTCACCCCTCCTGGCCCTGCTGTTTGCTTTGACGAGTCCCAGTCTGGAGTGCAAAGCCCCTTGCCATTTCCAACTGAGGCAGAGTGCTTCAAGTTGTTTCTGACAGAGGAGCTGGTGGGGAACATAGAGGAGACCAATCGCTATGTCTTGGAGCTACAGGAGAAGAGAGAGCCAGGAGTGAGGAGGAAACTCGCTAAATGGGTGACAACCACAATTAGTGAAATGTATACCTTCTTGGTGACAGTCCTTCTCATGGGGATAGTAAAGAAGAACTCCCTAAGAGAATACTGGAGCACAGATCCTATGTTTGCAACTCCCTCCTTTGCCACCCTCTTTTCCCAAGACCGCTTCCTAGTTCTGCTGCGATGCCTGCATTTCGTCAACAATGCTACTGCCATCCTAAGTGACCCGTTATACAAAATAAGAAATGTTCTTATCAGCCTGACATCAGCATTTGGTCGCGTCTTTGTGCCATACAAGGACCTATGCATTGATGATTCCCTGATGTTATGGAAAGGTAGGCTGGCGTTCCGTCAATATATTCCCTCCAAAAGGCACAGTTTTGGAGTCAAGTTCTTTGTCATGTGCGACGTGAAGACAGGATTTGTCCAGGATATTATAGTTTCCACGGTCCACCACTGACATCAAACATTATGAGGGGCTGGGGTGTCAGGGTCCGTGGCGATGACAATGCTGGCTCCTCATCTCAGCAAGGGACACACTTTGTACGTGGACAATTGGTACAGCAGTCCCACACTCTTGGAATGCACTCGGAAAAGTACCAAGTGGTATACGAAGATATTTTTTCCATCTGATCGACATTGCTGTCCTCAACGACAGCATAGTTCACCGCCAACTAACAGGTGAGATGATTACTGAACAAGGTATTTTTGTAATTGGATGTACAGTTCACATGCATCCATTATGCAATTATAGTGACAATATCTCACCCACCTACCTACTTCCTCATCATCCTCTAACTTTCCTCATCCTCCCCACTCCCTCATAGGTAAAGTAATTACCTACCAAAAATACAGAGAGAACCTCATGAGAGAGCTGCTGGAGGAGCACCACACCCCTCGGCGCCCATCCACTGGGGGTTGTCCTGCTGTAGACAATCCCCTACGCCTCACTGCACGGCATTTTCCCTGCAAAGTCCCTCAAACTGCTTCTCAAGGTAGTCGCACACGGAGGCATTGCAAAGTCTGCCTGTCTGGCGCCAGGAGAAGTAAGCAGAGGAAGATAAAATACATGTGTTTAGCTTGTGATACACCTCTATGTATTTCACCATGCTTTGAGGAATATCACATGCTCAAGCATTATTGAGCACATCTGCTGCAATAAGTGACTGACTGACCTGACAGGTGACTTGACAAGTGACCAGCCATGATACTATGCCTTTAGAGATGGGGGTGGAAATGCAGTTCAGTCACTGCATGAATATTAAACATGGGTTATGCATATTCAGTTTTTTGTCCTCTAGTAAAACAAGTTGTTGAACCAACTACCAATACTGCAATAAAATAGATGCCAATATGTAATAGTCATATTTGTTTTCTTGCTGTGTTTTCATCCAGTAAAACTTAAGGAGTGTATGTTAGCATACAAAAGCTGTCCTCATTCTTCAGCTCCAAAGATGTCCAGCTCCAGTTATGATATTGGCAAATAATGTTTGATTTCTGAAAGTACAGAATAAAGAGGAATTACTCATTAGAATACAATATAAGGATATAGCATTAAAACAATGCTACAAAGTAACATAATAAACACTTCTATAAAAATTTGTCAATGCAATAAACTATTTAACAGATTTGAGTTATAACAGTAAGAAACTAACTTTTGAGCTCCACAAGGGGGCGGGACAGAACAGAACAGAGCTATGCTGAATGGACCAAATAAACCATGGTCATATATTTTCATTTTATTTAACTAGGCAAGTCATTTAAGAACAAATGATTTACAATGATGGCCTACACCGGCCAAACTCTGACAACGCTGGGCCAATTGTGCGCTGCACTATGGGACTCCCAATCACAGCCAGTTGTGATACAGCCTGGATTTGAACCAGGGTGTCTGTAGTGACGCCTCTAGCACTGAGATGCAGTGCCATAGACTGCTGTGCCACTTGGGAATCATAAAGCCAGGGTAGCTTCAAAATACAACACAAGCTAATAGTTCTCTGACGCAACTAGCATTGTTTTACAGAGCTAATAGAATAATATAGCTACGTAAGCATGATTGACTATAACACCATAAAGGTTATAAAATGTGTATCGTTGCCTCATGTGTCTGCGGTTATAAGGAATATATTATGATCCATACATACAGTGAGCTACAGCATGCGGAAACTATAACGTAATAAGGCACTTACTTTGATAGAAACGCAGCCTGGATTTGAACCAGGGAGTCTGTAGTGACGCCTCTAGTACTGATGTGCTGTGCCTCTGACCGCTGCACCACTTGGGAGTCATAAAGGCCATGTAGCTTCAAAATACAACACAAGGTAATACTTTTCTGACGCAATTAGCATTGTTTTACAGAGCTAATAGAATAATGTAGCTACGTAAGCACGATTGACTATAACACCATAAAGGTAATAAAATGAGTAACGTTACCTCACGTGTCCACGGTGATAAAGAATATACACAAATATATTATGCACGGTACATACAGTACGCTACAATAGAAATGGAAAATGTGAACACGTGAGCAGATCCTGTTCTGACGGGAGATGAGCAAATGTCTGCAGATGTGAACTGCACAAACAATTGGGAAGTGCTTGGGGAATTTTGTCCGTGTCAGAAATATCCCAAAAATGTAATTGTCCGCAAAAGTAAAAATGACAATTTTTATGTGAATGAATGAGGCGGAACACACCGAAATTCAAACTGTTTTTAGAAAATAAAAACTTGTTAGAAAATCATTTGAAATTGAAGTTCGAACAACTTATAAATATAAACAGGCTGCGCGCTTTAGTTTAAGGGCAGCGCGGATAAAATGTACTGTTTACGTATCAATCACATTCTGGAATGGAGTGAACATTCTAACATCACGTGCATAAAAAAACTCACGCTGGGGCGACGGTTAGAGATATTTGGAACTCACGCATGAAAGGGTTAATAATATACACAGTTTCTCATATCGCAAGAGCTTTTCTCCCTTCAGACCTTTGTGCATTTTTAGATGGTGATTAGAGGACACAAGGAACTACATAAGTTATGTAATATGCTTTTCAAAAATGTATTCCTTTTATCTGTAGTGCTCTTAGGCTGGGTGTAAAAATCCTAACTCTGACTGTTTATAGGTCGCACAAATGCAGGGCTCTATACAGTGTAAGTGTTTCACTCACATTTTCTGAAGTCAATTATGGATATAAACCATTGTTTTCAAAGTATTTTTGTCATTTAGCTTCATAGCTTGACTGAATCCCTTAACTATATTTAACAATGAGCGCAGAGGCAGTCACAGCCTGTCATAGATACATTTTAAATATCCCAACTAAGACTTAGCTAGTTTTCATGTTTCCTAGCTATGTATATTTTAATCACATGCTTAAACTGCAAAATCAAGATATATATTTCCAGGGCCTTAGTGCCCTGGATGATTGTTTTGTTGCACTGGCAGATTAGGCACCCCCTTAAGGCATTGTCCCTAAAATTCCTCCCCTGGTATGTTATGCTCTTCAAACAGGTTGCTCTGGAGTAAGAAAAAAGAAAAAAACGTTTTAAATAAGAATATTTCATTCATTCAGATCTAGGATGTGTTATTTTAGTGTTCCCTTTATTTTTGTAGTGTATAATGAATGTTGTAGAAAGAGCTGATTGCCAAAACAGCACAGAATGATAGATGAGGCTTTACATTGTTTCCCCCCTCATTTTCAGTGTTGGATGACCACGGGCCTTTGTGGCGCTATAGCGGACAATCAATAGTTTTTTGCAAATAGGAAAAGTACAGACCATGTTATACCTCAACTAAGAACGCATTCTATCTAGACCTGGGAGCAATCATGGTTGACTGATGTGCTTAAGGACCATGCTTGTTTCCTGACGCAACGCTCTTGCTCACTAGGCTACCTGCCACTCCACTTGCCTGCATCAATATGCAACAGTACATTTGCAGACAGTGTCACAGAAATTGTTTTTGAGGATGTTTTGTAGGGCAATGCCTCTAATCTTTGCCTATTTTTGTTCTGTTTTTCAGAAGACAACTGATTCTGAGGAAGGCACCCGCGGAGTGAAAATCAGTGTCGTTGGGGATGGAGCTGAAGCAGGTGACCCAATGCCAGCTCATGTGGGTACATGAGCTTCACAATGTCCCAAATGCCTTTGCCACTTTGATTGGACTTCTTTAATGTCTGAATATGGATTACTCAAAATGTTTGAGGTCTACTTTTGAGGTAGTTCAGAAAATATTCTTGAAGATGATGGTGCAGAAATCTAGTTTACATATTTTATTAAAGTAATTTTGTTGAGTTAGAACAGTGGTTCTCTACTTGCAGCCTGTGGCAAGCTTGTCTGTTATGTCATTAATAGTATAGTTATTTATTTGTGGCCTGCTTGACTTGCTCGTAGTCACAGTGTAGCACCACCAGCCAAACAGGTTGAGAACTGTTACAATAACGCAATGAAGTAGGCTGACATGATGATGTGGACTTAAATGTTTTTTATTTGTCAACAGTAATGTAGCTTTAGTTATTAGAACTCCACATTTGTTAACATCAAGGTTTAAGTTTTTTCAAATAATGTTAAATGAACAATTAACAAATGTCAAATTAACCATCTATTATTAGTCAAAATAAATGTAATAAAAGCTAGGATAACGTGAAATATTGAAGTACTCTGAGCTTGAAAAAGGCAATGCAACCAGATCACTGAAAATAATAAGTTGAAACAACAAATCATTTTTATAGCCTACTTGGTCCCTTCGTGACAATTTCAACCCTTTCAATGACTCCAACATCCTTAAGAAGCTAGAACACTAAGCACATTCTGGACGATTTGTTCCTAAACTTGTTTTTGTGTAGCCTACTCTTGTATTTTTGGGGTTATTTGAAAATGTTTTGGGCGTATACTTATTTTTGCCCTCTTGTTTTCTATTTAGTTAAGCTTTTTTTGTTGACAAATGTTTTATAGTGATTGGTTAGTGTAAAAATACAAGTGCAAGGATACAAATACAAGGCAAATACATTCGTTAAAACAAATAGATAGTAGAAATGACAGGCCTAGGCTGTTTTTAGCCTTCATCCTTTATGACCATATGAACAAAATTATATACAATATTCTGCCCATATTAACAAATTTATGTAGACCTAGGCTACAATATTTTGCACATATGAACACATTTATTTTAGGCCATAACTGAACCAATTCTTGTAGGCTCTATATACAATATTCTGCCCATATGAACAATAGAATATTTGTAGCTAAATATTTTTTAATGAAAAGCAGACTCATGAACACAATCATGCAATAGTAAACATGCAACATTTCACATTCTTTAATATCAGACTCATAAACACAATCACGCAATAGGCTACAGCTTGCTTCACAGCTTCCCCAGGAAACTCAACATATTGTACCCTCATGTGGATGAAAGGGTAGCGGAGGAGGGAGTTCACTTCTGCTGCACTGTTTGCTTCGATGTGAGCGAGAGATTGTCAAGGACTCCAGTCACCCGAGCCACAGACTTAACTCCGTTACCATCTGGCAAGCGGTATCGGAGTATCGGGTCTCGTACCAACAGGATCCGAGAGAGATTCTACCACCAGGCCATCATTCAGACCGCTTATAAGCTAAACCTAGTTGTCTCCCTGCACAGACCTGCACCTTAGAGACTATTTGTGCCTTAGAAATTAATTGCACAAAGAGGCAGGCGATGCACATGCGCATACCGCAGTGGGAGTGAGTAGCTCAGTTTTGTACTGACAACAATGTGGTTATGTAGAAGTCAGACAAAGTTCATTAAGCCTCTAAAATGGATAGATGAATATACCCATGGGCACAATTTTCACTGGACGGGGACCCCCACCATTCTAAAATGGCAACTGTATTCCCCAGTTTGATCATTGCAGTGTGATATAGGGTTGTGCGATATTACGATCTAATCGGAAATCCACGATGTTTCAAATAACATTTTGTTGGTCACATATACGTGTTTAGCAGATGTTATTACGGGTGTAATGTATAACGCTCGAAGAGTGATGAGTGTGGAGTCAGGCGCAGAGAGCAGAAGATTCGAGGGAAAAACACTTTAATGTCCAAAAACAGGAACACGTACAATGGGTGACGCCGAACACAGGCATAAAACACAACCCGAGTACCACTGGTATATACCGGACAGCGAAAACCCAACAATAATCAAATACACTTATTACATAAACAGCAACAAGCCCGCACAAACTCAAGCGGGCTAATCGAACTTAAATAACCCCAACCCCAAAACCCCAACAATGAACAGGTGAAAACAATTAGACAAAACCAAATGAAAAGGGAAAAAGGGATCGGTGGCAGCTAGTAGACCGGCGACGACGACCGGCCTCGGGGATGACGATGGAACTCCCTCAGCATAGATGGATCCAATATGTCCCCCACCGGGACCCAGCACCTCTCCTCCGGCCCGTACCCCTCCCAGTCCACGAGGTACTGCAGGCCCCTCACCCGGCGTCTCGAGTCCAGAATGGCCCCTATCGTGTACGCCGGGGACCCCTCGATGTCCAGAGGGGGCGGAGGGACCTCCGGAACCTCACCTTCTTGCAGGGGACCAGCTACCACCGGCCTGAGAGACACATGAAATGAGGGGATAATACGAAGGAAGTAATAATCGATAACACACCTCGTTTATTCTCTTCAGGATTTTGAATGGCCCCAGCCTCGGATGCGTCCACCTCCACTATGACTGCCAAAGAAGGGTACGGATGCGCCAACACTGGCGCGTCGGTGAACAGCGCCTTCAAACGACGGAAAGCTCCGTCCGCCTCTGCCGACCACTACTACAAGTATTGAGATAAACTTTTGTTATTGAATACTTATTTTCCACCATAATTTGCAAATAAATTCATAAAAAATCCTACAATGTGATTTTCTGGAATTTTTGTCTAATTTTGTCTATCATAGTTGAAGCTTACCTATGAGGAAAATTTCAGGCCTCATCTTTTTAAGTGGGAGAACTTGCACAATTGGTGGCTGACTAAATACTTTTTTGCCCCACTGTATGTCTCCATAGCCAACGTCTCCTCCTGGGACAAAGGATACACGTGACTCCTGGGCAGTGCAGCGTTTACCTGGAGGTTTATCACGCAATCCCCCTTTCGATGGGGTGGTAATTGGGTTGCCTTCTTTTTACTGAAGGCGATAGCCAAATCGGCATACTCAGCGGGAATACGCACGGTGGAAACCTGTTTCTAGACTCTCCACCGTCGTCGCACCGATGGAAACTCCTACACACCTACCTGAACACTCATCAGACCACCTGTGGAGAGCTCCCTGTCTCCACGAAATCCTAGGATGTTGAATAGCCAGCCAGGGGATCCCCAGCACCACTGGAAACGCAGGTGAATCGATAAGAAACATACTAATCCGCTCCTTATGATTCCCCCCGCCTAATCATCTCCAGAGGAACCGTGGCCTCCCTGACCAGCCCTGACCCTAACGGTCGACTATCTAAGGAGTGCACGGGGAAGGGGGGGTCTAGCTGACCTAACGGAATCCTCAACCTCTGTGCAAGTCCGCGATCTATAAAGTTCCCAGCTGCGCCTGAATCGACTAGCGCCTTATGCTGGAGAGAAGGAGAACTTAAGGAAACAAATTAATAAAAACATGTGACCAACAGGAAGCTCTGGGTGAGTGTGGTGCTGACTTACCTGAGTTGACCGAGAAGTGTTCTGCCTGCCCTCTCGACTCCCGGATGGACTCCTGCACCGACCAGAAGTGTGCCCTCTCCGGCCACAGCTGGTGCAGGAGGAGCCTCCTCCTCCGGTCTCCCTAGATGCAGCCCCCCCTGCTCCATAGGTATGGGAGCGGGTGGAACAGACAGGACCCTTTCAGAACGTCCGCGAGCAGCCAGCAGATTGTCGAGCCTGATTGTCAGGTCTATGAGTTTGTCCAGGGTGAGCGTGGTGTCCCGACAAGCCAGCTCTCTGCGGACGTCCTTTCTCAGACTACACCTGTAATGGTCTATCAATGGTCATTCAGGACACTCACGCTCTCCTCGTCCAAGGGAGCCGGCTGAACGGTGGCCAGGTAAAGCTCGAGTTGGAGCAGGAATCCCTGGCACCCCGCCGCCGCTCCATCGTACTCCCTCGGAGGTGCAATACGCAGGGCGCTGGTACCGGATACCGCTGGAGGAGATGGTAGCGTTGCAGGTTGGAGGGGAAGTAGGGAGACCACTCCTCTCCCAGCGGTTCATCCTCTCCATCGAATCCATTGCTAATCCAATTGCGATGGAGGATGGACGTGCGATGAAGGACACGCTCCTCCATCGTTGGGAGAGGGGTGGTCGCTGCTCCTGCTGACTCCATATTTTTGGGCTGCGGGCTTCTATAACGCTCGAAGAGTGATGGGTGTGGAGTCAGGCGCAGAGAGCAGAAGATTTGAGGGAAAAACGCTTTAATGTCCAAAACCAGGAACACGTACAATGGGTGACGCCGAACATAGGTGTAAAACACACCCCGAGTACCACTGGAATATACCGGACAGCGAAAACCCAACAATAATCAAATGCACCTCTTACATAAACAGCAACAAGCCCGCACAAACACAAGCGGGCTAATCGAACTTAAATAACCCCAACAAGGAACAGGTGAAAGCAATTAGACGAAACCAAACAAAAAGGGAAAAAGGGATCTGTGGCAGCTAGTAGAATGGTGACGACGACCACCGAGCGCCACCTTCGGTGACATAATGCTTGTGCTTCTAGCTCTGACAATGCAGTAATATCTAACAGTTTCACAACATATACCCCAAATACATGTACATCTAAGTAAGGAATGGATTAAGAATATATATACTGTACATATACACTATTGTTCCAAAGTTTGGGATCACTTAGAAATGTTGTTTCTGAAAGTAAAGCAAAAAATCATTGTCTATTACAATAACATCAAATTGATCAAAAATACAGTGTAGACATTGTTGATGTTGTAAATGACTATTGTAGTTGGAAACGGCAGATTTTTTATGGAATATCTACATAGGCATACAGAGGCCCATTATCAGCAACCATCACTCCTGTGTTCCAATGGCACGTTGTGTTAGCTAATCCAAGTTTACCATTTTAAAGGGCTAATTGATCATTAGAACACCCTTTTGCAATTATGTTAGCACAGCTAAATACTGTTGTTCTGATTTAAAGAAGCAATACGACTGGCCTTCTTTAGACTAGTTGAGTATCTGGGGCATCAGATAACTTAAGGGGGCTGAATCATTTTGCACGCCCAATTTTTCAGTTTTTGATTTGTTAAAAAAGTTTGAAATATCCAATAAATGTCGTTCCACTTCATGATTGTGTCCCACTTGTTGTTGATTCTTCACAAAAAAATACAGTTTTATATCTTTGTTTGAAGCCTGAAATGTGGCAAAAGGTCGCAAAGTTCAAGGGGGCCGAATACTTTCGCAAGGCACTGTATGTTGAATTCTGCACCAACCTTAAGAAAAACAATTACTACCACTCTGCATATAATGTATAATAATGTAAGAAACAATTGTATTTTGCATTTTAATTAGATCTGTAATAGTGTAGCTAGTTTATTTATTGGCCTGTGTGTGTCCAATAGAAAAATTACTGTCTGCAAAACATTTTCAAATTATCAGAGAGAAAAAATTAGTAGTAGTTGCTCAGTGAAACATTGTTGACAGTATATTGAGATGATATTCACAGTGCACTCAGGAAAAAAAGTGCTTTGGGGCACCATTTGTGCCTGTAGGGGAATCCTCTTAAAAAAAGGTTCTACATCGAACCATTTTAAATCAGATAAAACTCTTCCTTTCTGAGAATGTAGATTATTCATTGTACCACAGCTCACTGTCTTTATTGATGTGCGCTGGGACAGCATCAGGGTACTAGACTGGGAAGGCTTCGTGTCCAAGGCAACAGGGATGTGACCCGGCAATAGTGCAACCAATAACACTATATGACTTTGGCAAGACTGCCCTATAAAAGCAAAATCATTAACTATGAATTTGGTAAAACATATTTGATCTGTTGTAATGGTTTCCTGACACAAGACCAAGCCAGTTGATCAGAATATATCATGGATTATCAGAAATTGCTGTCTGTCTAGACAGAAAAATAACATGAAGTCAGATTTTGCAGTAAAAAAAGGCATAGTTCCTGCATTTTGCCATTGTAGCGCAGAAGTGAGCCTAATAATAATCTTACTGTCAATATATAGCAACTATACAATAAAATATAGGTCTACAACATTTTACAATCATGGAGGTACCCAGTAAGCTACCCCTCAAGCATGGTCATACATTTAATTTTTTAAATTATTTTTTAAACTATTGCATCAGTTGAGTACTTTAGCATTACAAGCCAGTTGCTAAAAGTACTCCTAGGGTCATTGGAAGTACTATACAGATATCCCGTTTCTGTCTGGTTCTCTGCTCTGTCATGACCACTAGAGAGTCTGGAGTCAGGCCATAAACTAACTCCAATAATTGAATCTGCTTTCTTAATCAGTTTAATGATCTTGTTCCTGATGTGGACAATTTAATATCCAAAGTAACCCACTACTTCATTCTGGAATTATCATTCACATAATATAATACTCATAATGGTATGAGTATGATATTAAACAATTAACCTAGGTTTGTATTCATATTGACAGATTATATAGATGCACATTTCAGAAATACTGGGATCAACCTGGGATCAACAACAAAAAAGTGTCCAAGCTGTACCCAAACCCTTGAGAGGGGCCCCACAGCCTTACAAAGAATGAAAAAAAATGGAGGCTTGAAAAAAATCAAACAAGGGGTTTCAGGACTGATGCTGAATTAGTCAGACTGGATAATGTTACGGAGCAGTAGGTAGCCTAGTGGTTAGAGTGTTTGACTAGTAACCAAAAGGTTTCAAGATCAAATCCCTGAGCTGACAAAAAAATCTGACGTTCTGCATCTGAACAAGGCAGTTTACCTACTGTTCCTAGGCTGTCATTGAAAACAAGAAATTGATCTTAACTGACTTTCCTAGTTAAATAAATAAATGTAAAAATAATGCATACCTCTATCTGAGTGAAAATATCATAGTCACAAGCATATCTGTTGATATTTTGTTTGTTGAGGCAGTCTGGAAAACACTTTTATATCCATGAGCAAGGAGACTTGAGTGACTTTCCTTGGAAATTGTACAGAAATATGACAATAATATTTAGTGGTTTCAGCTTCTTAGTCTAAAAGGCAGCAGGGTCCCCATCCTGCTTCTTGGGAAAAAGGAGGGGTGGATTTAAAGCCCAGGTCCTCACTACCCCTAGGAACCTGTCAGAGGAGGAGACGGGGGCTCACACTGCCCTTTTATTTGTGTTTGAGAAGTTACACTACTTTTAAGTATACTTGATTGATATACACTTGAGTGTACAAAACATTATAAACACCTGCTCTTTCCATGACATAGACTGATCAGGTGAATGCTATGATCCCTTATTGATGTATTTGCAACGGTTCCGTAACTGCAGACCCCAGGGAGACGGGAAGCAAGTACCTGGTGAGGATTTAATAATAAATAGAGATGTAACTGGACAAGAACAGCGTCTGGACAAGAGAAACAAAACATGAATGTAGAGACAGGAATGAAACTGAGGAAGTGATAGATATAGGAGAGGCAATCAATGACGTGATGAATTCCAGGTAAGTCCGATGAAGTGCATAACGATGGTGACAGGTGCGTGTAATAATGAGCAGCCTGGCAACCTCAGAAGGGGGAGCGGGAGCAGACGTGACAATACCCCCCGCTCTAGGGGCGCCACCTGGCGGCCTACCTGGGCAAGTCTGACGAGGTGCGGGAGCCCGACAAGCCGGCGGAGGCATGGTGTGGGAGCCAACCGAGGCTTGTGAGCCAGCTGAGGCGGTTGAGGTGCGGGAGCCTGACAAGCCGGCCAAGGGAGGCCGACGTGCCCGGCCGAGGCGCGGGAACTCGACGGGCCAGCTGAGACATGGCGTGGGAGCCTCCGAGCCAACCGAGGCTTGTGAGCCAGCTGAGGCATGGGAGACTGACGAGCTAGCTGAGGCATCCCCGGTTGCGTCGGCAGCGGCCGACGTCACCAACAAGAACAAAAAAACACTCCCTGATGTTTTCAATTGTGGTGTCTGCATTCTGTAACGGTTCCATAACCACAGACGCTGGGAGACAGGAAGCAAGTACTGGGTAAGGATTTAATAATTAATAGACATGAAACTAAACAGCATCTGGACAAAAGAAACAAAACAACATCAATGCAGACACGGGAATGAAACTGAGGAAGTGACGTGATGGAGTCCAGGTTAGTCCGATGAAGCGCTGGTGCTCGTAACGATGGTGACAGGTGTGCGTAATGATGAGCAGCCTGGTGACCTCGAGCACCAGAGAGGGTGAGCAGGAGTTACAGTATTTGTTATGGATCCCCATTAGTTCCTACCAAGGCAGCAGCTACTCTTCGGGGGTCCAGCAAAAATTAAGGCAGTAATATACATTTTAATAAACATTTTTATCATTAAAATACATTTTACAACAGATTTCACAATACATTAAATCAAATCAAATCAAATGTATTTATATAGCCCTTCGTACATCAGCTGATATCTCAAAGTGCTGTACAGAAACCCAGCCTAAAACCCCAAACAGCAAGCAATGCAGGTGTAGAAGCACGGTGGCTAGGAAAAACTCCCTAGAAAGGCCAATACCTAGGAAGAAACCTAGAGAGGAACCAGGCTATGTGGGGTGGCCAGTCCTCTTCTGGCTGTGCCGGGTGGAGATTATAACAGAACATGGCCAAGATGTTCAAATGTTCATAAATGACCAGCATGGTCGAATAATAATAAGGCAGAACAGTTGAAACTGGAGCAGCAGCACAGTCAGGTGGAAGTTGAAACTGGAGCAGCAGCATGGCCAGGTGGACTGGGGACAGCAAGGAGTCATCATGTCAGGTAGTCCTGGGGCATGGTCCTAGGGCTCAGGTCAGTTGAAACTGGAACAGCAGCATGGCCAGGTGGACTGGGGACAGCAAGGAGTCATCATGTCAGGTAGTCCTGGGGCATGGTCCTAGGGCTCAGGTCCTCCGAGAGAGAGAAAGAAAGAGAGAACTAGAGAATTAGAGAACGCACACTTAGATTCACACAGGACACCGAATAGGACAGGAGAAGTACTCCAGATATAACAAACTGACCCCAGCCCCCCGACACATAAACTACTGCAGCATAAATACTGGAGGCTGAGACATAAGTGTGTGCCCTCTGGCCACTATACTACAGCACAATCCAGGTATACATATGTATAGTGTGTATGCTGTGTGTTTGTATGTCCAAGACCAAATTAGTCTCTTCCCTCACCCCACCATTTGTGCATTCACGCATGCATGTTACATACATTATGTATGTCAGGAAAACATTCTAACATAATTTCTTGAATTCTTCCATTTGACCTATGCTGATGTGGTTTGTTCATTTTGTTGTTGGTTTCATTGCAGTGGCAGAAAATGGCGGAGCACCAACCCACCATCACTTAAAACCCACTGCTCTCCCTACACCTGTGAAGGAGCTCTCTCATTCTCTCTCTCTCCCTTTACCCCCCCCCCCCCCCCCACTTATCTCCATATAATAAATCCTCTTAATTTTCAAATGTATGGTTTGTGCTTTATGAAGACATTGTGAAGAATTATTAGGATCTAATATAATCTTATATAATATAATCTTATATTATTGTTAATGACATTAACATACACATCTACATGCAGTAGGATAGATCTACAATTTGTACAATGAATCAGGAAAGCAGCAGATACGGCAGTCGGCAGAGCCAGGAGGACACAATGGTATATTATATTTTGTAGTTCATTTTTCTAACCCTAATCAGATTCTTATCACCAATATCATTCTAATATGCATGTAAATTCAAATGTACCTCCTGTGGTATCCCAGGAGGTCTACCCCGGGTGATGGTAATAGAGGGTATGTACGTGAGGCGACGTTGGCTCCCTCTGCTGGGAATACGGGAGCTGGGCACCCCGACACGGACAGCTCTAAGTGGAGGTAATTAGAGGAAAGTGCCAAACAGCCGTGGAGGCCAAATAAAAGGAGCACGGTGGCACACCGCGAGAGAGAACGGGGAGAGACCGACACCAAGCAAAAGTAGAGAAGGACCGAGCCAAACCTAAGTGATTTTCTTTGTTATATTTATTTTCTGTCTTAGTAAAGTTGTTTTTTCCGACTAAAGCCTCCATGTCCTTGTGTCAATCTCAGCACACCACGCGGTTTACCACACTCCATTAAAACCGACATGGCATGTGCTGATGCAGCACGAAGTTAACTTAATGTTTATTTAGTCTTTAATATGTAAGCTTGAAATGTGGGAGCATCATTATTTAATTAAGGTCCCTTAGTAAATCTTCATGTTAAATAATGTTCGCCTACGTATGTTCTTGACTTTACAAATCATTCAAGTTTGGAGAAATTGTACCTTTGGGGGGCGCTATTGAGCACCCCATGGCTAGCAAGAGTATAGGGTTGAACAAATATGTCTGATTCATCCAAGATCTATTTTGTGCCAATCCACAAATCTGAGCTTTAAAAAAAACTAAATATAATTTATTTGGATTCAATGACCAGACATGGCTTGTTAAAATATATGGTTTCCTAGGGGTGTATAGAGTTTCATGGCAGAACACATTGTATTGGTCACATACACATATATAGCAGATGTTATTGCGGGTGTAGCAACTTGCTTGTGTTCCTAGTTCCAACAGTGCAGTAGTACCTAACAATTTCACAACAATACACACATCTAAAAATAAAAGAATGGAATTAAGAAATCTATAAATATTAGGACGAGCAATGTCAGAGTGGCATTGAGTAAAATACAGTAGATTAGATTTTCAGTCTCCCAGTCCCAGATTTGATGCACCTGTACTGACCTCGCCTTCTGGATGATGACGGGCGAACAGGCCGTGGCTCGGGTGATGTAGTTGTCCTGGAGAGCAGGTAGTGTGACCCCGGTGATGCGTTGGACAGAAGAACCCTGCGGTTTTGGGGGCGGTGCAGTTGACGTACCAGGCGATGATACAGCCAGACAGGATGCTCTCAATTGTGCATCTGTAAACGTTTGTGAGGATCTTAGGGGCCAAGCCAAATTTATTCATCCTCCTGAGGTTGAAGAGGCGCTGTTGCGCCTTCTTCACCACACTGCCAGTGTGGGTGGATCTTTTCAGATTGTCAGTGATGTGTATGCAGAGGAACTTGAAGCGTTTCACCTTCTCCACTGCAGTCCCGTCGATGTGGACAGGGGCATGCTCCCACTCCTGTGTCCTGAAGTCCATGATCAGCTCCTTTGTTTTGTTGACTTGAGGGAGAGGTTATTTTCCTGGTACCACTCCGCCAGCGCCCTCACCTCCTCCCTGGAGGCTGTCTCATCATTGTTGGTAATCAGGCCTACTACTGTAAGCCTGTCAGGAAGTCCAGGACCCAGTTGCAGAGGAAGGGGTTCAGACCAAGTGCCCCGAACTTAATGATGAGCTTGGAGTGACTATAGTGTTGAAAGCTGAACTATAGTCAATGAACAGCATTCTTACATAGGTATTCCTCTTGTCCAGATGGGATAGGGCAGTGTGCAGTGTGATGACGATTGCATCGTTTGTGCCTCTATTGGGGTGGCAAGCAAATTGAAGTGGGTCTAGGGTGTTTGGTAAGGGAGAGGTGATGTGCTCCTTAACGGCAGGATAGCCTAGTGGTTAGAGCATTGGACTAGTAACCGGAAGGTTGCAAGTTCAAACCCCCGAGCTATGGGTTTGTGCCATAGGCTGAAAATAAGAATTTTGTGCCTAGGCTGAAAATAAGAATTTGTTCTTAACTGACTTGCCTAGTTAAAGAAAGGTAAAATATATATATTTTTAAACTAGCCTCTCAAAGCACATGATGACAGAAGAGAGTGCTATGGGGAGATAGTCATTTAGTTCAGTTACCTTTGCTTTCTTGGGTACAGAACCAATCGTGGACATCTTGAAGCAATTGGGGACAGCAGACTGGGATGAGTAGAGATTGATTATGTCCGTAAACACTCCAGGCGGCTAGTCTGCACATGCTCTGAAAATGCAGCTAGGGATGCTGTCTGGGCCGGCAGCCTTAAGAGGGTTAACATGCTTAAACGTCTTACGTTGGCCACGGAGAACGAGAGCCCACGGTTCTTGGGAGCGGGCCGTGTAAGTGGAACTGTATTATCCTCAAAGCTGAGGAAGAAGGTGTTTAGCTTGTCCGGGAATAAGACATTGGTGTCCGCAACGTGATTGGTTTTCTCTTTGTGATCTGTGATTGTCTGTTGACCCTGCCACATACGTCTCGTGTCTGAGCCGTTGAATTGCGATTCCACTTTGTCTCTGTTATGCCTGTTTGATTGCCTTACGGTGGGAATATCTACACTGTTTGTATTCGATCATATTCCCAGTCAACTTCCAATGGTGAAATGCCATGGTTCGCCCTTTCAGTTTTGTGCGAATGCTGC
Source organism: Oncorhynchus kisutch (assembly GCF_002021735.2). Taxonomy (NCBI): domain Eukaryota; kingdom Metazoa; phylum Chordata; class Actinopteri; order Salmoniformes; family Salmonidae; genus Oncorhynchus; species Oncorhynchus kisutch. Next base: position 47,918,855 of record NC_034184.2, on the reverse strand, counting down.
CATCTATTCACGGTTTTAATAGTCACAGTGGGAACAACATCCCCTATACACTTTCTGATGAACTCAGTCACTGTGTCTGTGTTTAAATCAATGTTATTCTCAGAGGCTACGTGGAACATATCCCAGTCCACGTGATCAAAACAATCTTGAAGCATGGATTCCGATTGGTCAGACCAGCGTTGAATAGACCTTAGCACGGGTACTTCCTGTTTGAGTTTCTGCCTATAGGAAGGGAGGAGAAAAATGGAGTTATGATCTGATTTTCTGAAGGGAGGGCGAGTGAGGGCCTTGTAGGCATCCTGGAAGGGGGAATAGCGGTGGTTGAGTGTTTGTTTGTATGTAAATGCTTGTAAATTGTGACGTATGTACAGCAGTCCCTAACGCTTATACAAACAGTGTTGTATCAATATTGGAGCCTTGGGAACCTCGAAAATATACTATTTAAACATTCTACACCCTTTATATGTCCATTCCACTCCTGTACCCATTATGGCCATAATGGCCATAACCGCCCCTCTATTGCCATGGTCTTCGGCACAGCATATTCCTGACAAGAAAGACAATTAGGCAATGAATTCTCACCACCTATCCAAATAGAGCAGATGTGCCATGATTTGGCTTTCACCTTCAGAAAATACATCCCTCTGTTACAGTGGTGACATTAGCATGTAAATCTTGGTGGTGAAAACTGAAACATATTTTTTTTAGATGCATGCCAGCAAAGCCACTATAAAACACAACACTAAACAATACATTCATTGCACTATAATGGTGACAAATGTAACAGTATAACTTTAGACCGTCCCCTCGCCCATACCCGGGCGCGAACCAGGGACCCTCTGCACACATCAACAACAGTCACCCACGAAGCATCGTTACCCATCGCTCCACAAAAGCCACGGCCCTTGCAGAGCAAGGGGAACTACTACTTCAAGGTCCCAGAGCAAGTGACGTCACCGATTGAAACGCTATTTAGCGCGCGCCGCTAACTAAGCTAGCCGTTTCACATCCGTTACACAAACAGTGCCCGCAAACTGTTCGGGCCTACATAAAGCTATCCCAACAGCAGAGTCCCAACACCTTACCACTGCTACACCTGGCTCAGTGGAGACTTGTCTGGAAGCAAAACATACAAATAAATAAATATAAACCAATCATATGGTGATATGTAGTACCACTAACTTTGAATGGTGATTTGGAACCAAACTTTGTAGGCCTACAGTGTGATAGGAGCAGTGGTGACCCGTCATTCAGGGAAGGTGAGCCCCACTTGCATGTTATTTTGGCATTATTACGTGTCACATATTAGTTTGCAAACAATGTAAAATAAAGAATACAAATCATTGAGTTAATAAAGCCACATACAAACTTGGTCTCTTTTTTGATTTCTTGAGTAAGGCAGCTCCAAAATGCAGATGTTTCACCCTAGCTCAGTGCTTTCTGTGGTTCACAATATCCCTCGGCACCAGCCACGGAGACGGTAGCTTCCCATCTAGCTTCTGCAAACCGACCTGCTGCTTAGCCTCTCTGCACTGTCACTTTGACTTGTGAGCCCTCACTTGGGTCCCTTCCCCGTCTCACTCACCCGTCTCACTCACTATCACTGTAAGAAAACTCATCCCACCACTGCCACCAAATGTCACAGACAGGCCGTTGCCTGGACTGTATTGAATGAAACTCAGGACCACGTGGTATCATGCAAAAAGTAAAGGGAGATTTAAGCTTCTTACGTGGCCCTCAGGCTGAAAATAATAAACAAACTATGGTACTGATGGCAATACAGAAGTGCTCCTCACGGAGACAACCTCACACATATTTTCCCAGGCCCAGAACCCAGGAGACTTCAAGGCCCACCCCATAGCACCCAAATAAATACACTTCCCCTCTGGCACAGGTGCAACTCAGGCACAAAAAGAGAACTAAATGATAATACAATAAAATTACATCACATACTGTCATTCACACAACTACTTAAGAATAACGATCATGTAAGTTGATGAAATATGGATTATGATACTGGCCAGTATATCAAAGGATAAATACAAACACATCAATACTTCCACTCTCTCATACTTAGCTCTCCAATCTAGGCAGTGATGCCAGGCACCCATTGATGGCCTCTCTTCACAGATATTGGAGTAAACCTATTTTGGGTAACTTTGACTAAGGGCAAATATATATATATATATTTTTAATTGAACCTTTATTTAACTAGACAACTCAGTTAAGAACAAATTCTTATTTACAATGACGGCCTACCCCGACCAAACCCTAATGACGCTGGACCAATTGTGCGCTGCCTTATGGGACTCCCAATCACGGTCGGTTGTGATACAGCCAAGAGACCAGGGTCTGTAGTGACACCTCTAGCACTGAGATGCAGTACCTTAGACCGCTGCGTCACTTTGGAGCCCAACATCATGGCCAGCTGTTTGAATAAGACATCTGATTAACACTTTGCATTTATAACGGTTGGTTTAACCTTATCTAATAAATAACCAAGTAATTGATGGATCAATAAATAAAATAAAAGCATGTTTCTCATCCACCCAAAGACAGTACAGTTTCTAAACTCTGTGACAAGGCCCTTGCAAGCCAGTCGGCATAGGAGTTGTGCATTCATACACATTATTGTTTGTTTCTTTTTTTCTCTTTTCTTTTTTTTCTTCTATTTTCTTTCTTTTTTATTTAGAAAAACCAGTATACATACAATAAGTATACAGATAGACAATGATAACATATGCTAGGGGGTGCAACAAATTATATATTATACAAAGACCTTTAAAAGAAACACACATATTGATTGTTTTCACAGCTTTCTTATTAGAAGAATGGTGGATGGTCTTAATGGTCTCGAATTCCTTATAGAAAACACGTAAGAGTGTTTTTTTCTTAGTGAATTTACATTTATGAATATGAAAGTTTCCATTAGTACAGTTAGATTTATGAGGTAAAATATTTGTTCTTTATCCTTATTATGGTTAAGGAATCCGAGCAGCACATTCTCCCATAAAAAAACAAAAGTCATCAAGAATATTAACAATTATAAAACTGTGTCATTTGGTCTTTTCCAAGGAACCGGAAACCGGCATACGCGTCACCACACTCGCTCATCTGATTGGTTTATGTAGGTGAGCCTTCTGACTTTGTGGCTGTGGTAACTAGTGACGATCGCCAGTTAAGGCTCTGCCTAAAAGCAAATGCTGCAAAGTGTCGTAAAACATTTAATTTACTTCCCCATACAGCAGCTAGCATATACAAGGTGCAAAAGCGATGGTGCTCTAAAAACATAATTGTTCTTCATAACCAAACTTCAAATTCATGAAGATTTTCATTAGACAACTTGAAAGGCTAAAGCATGGAGGACATGGAAGAAGAAAGTTCTGGTCTAAATGACGACCACAACCATAACTACTGTGAAAACCGTACCAGTGGACAAGTTCACTATCTCAGGACCGAACTGTCAAATGAACCCCAGACACTACCAATTTTTCCGGTTCTGGGCACGCGAGATGTAGCGGCGCAGGAGAACCACGCAAAGATTTGTTCCAGTTCCAGCAGTGGTTCAAAGTTCGTGGATTCAGACTCTAACAGCGTGAACAGTGACACCAGCGAGACTGACAGTGCATCGCCAGCTTCCATCGCAGGGAAACTGACCCTGAACTGCGCCTCAAAGTTTCGTAAGTTGGACGCATCGTGTTTAATGTTTATCATGTTTTTGACTTACTGATATGGGATGGGAATGTAGTTGGTCATGCAAATATTCCATGGCATTGCCTTTGGCCTAAACGTCAGTGGAGTAAGTTGGCTACTTACTATATGACCTTTTAGCTGAGGAACGCTCAACTACGTTCTCTTATATCGAGGCGAAGTTTTGATATTAGGTGAAGAGATTTGTTAGCAACAACACTAGGTATGTTTCCATTAACTTATGGAGTGATTATTATTTATTTATTTGGCGACATTTTGAAAACAGATGCGCCAATTGCTTGCCACGGTGCGTTTCTATTGAACTACATTGTCGATAAAAACAGCTAGACGTAATGACGTCACACCAACAACAAAACCCCCCCCGAAAAAATCAGGTATCAAATAAAAATGTAGTGTTTGAAGTGTTTCCATTATCCGTTTAGGTAAATTGTGCAATAATAAATTGGCGATCGCCTGTATGTCCTATCTGTTTCACGTCTCGGGTATCCAGCGAAAGCGAGCATGGATAGAATGCATTAATTGACTAATATTTCCCATGTTCTAAATTCTCATACGCTAACATATCGGCACGGTTCGTGCCATGGTGAAACTTGCACTCCTGTAGATTTGAAATATTTGGATGTTGAAACTTGCCAACCAACCATAAAAGCAATTTAGGCGTCAGGATAATCGTTGTACAACAGACACATTATTTGTATAGTTGAAAAAGTAGATTTTGCATGTAGTAGGCATTTAGAATTCAACTTGCAATATGTAATGTTTTGGGGATTTGACCAAAATTCTCAGAAATGTGTTATCGATCTGTCATTCTCATTGAAAGCATGTCTAAGAAGCAGTAGATATATTCTATGTTGGATATTAATATGCTTCCCCTTAAGTTTAGTTTTTGTTCTTTTACTTTCAGCTTTGTACACCAGCTGAAAGTACAATATTATTGGTTAATTAAGGGAAAATATTTCAGTGGTTTAGATGGTGCAATGATTATCTACACTGTGCTTGCTTGTTTTGTCACAAACTGAAAATAGGGGAACTTTTAGCAACCAGGAAATGGCGGAGCGATTTCTTCATAGTGAATCTTTTTAATTTTTTACATTTTTTATTAACAACAAATCAATACAGAGAGTACATGAGGGAACACAAGTATATATAGATTATAAACAATGGACAATTGAGCTAGAGGGTACAATATCACAAGGACCTTAAGGGACATACATAGAATTATAAGTGTAACAGCTTTTTTGTTAGGAGTGTATTTAATTGTCTTTTAAAATACAGTTACATTTCTTTTTGTAGGGTAAGAAAATGTTTTTTTGTTTGTAAATTGACATTTGTGAATATGAAATTTGGCCAAAAGAATAATGACATTAAGTACATAATGTTTCAGCTTATTCCTATCGTAGGTAAAGAATCCAAGCAGTACATCTCTCCACAATAGTGTAAGACCTTCATAAAAGTGTTCATTTATTAATCTACAGATGTCTTGCCACGGTTTTCTTACAAGAATACAATGCCAAAAAATATGCAACACTGTTTCTGGGTGGTCATTACAAAAGAAGCCATTTGAGTTGTTTTCCCTTAAACTTCTTCATATAATGGTTGGCAGGATAACATTTATGAATAATTTTAAAGGAAACTTCCTTAATTTTGTTAACAAATAGGTATGTGTGTGGCAACATTGAAACTTTTTTCCAACAGATGTCAATAAATCCATTCCAATAAGGCATGACATAAGGTATAGATACAACATCCTGCTGAACCAAGGTTCGTATCGCTCTGTTGTTGAATGGACCAAAAGAGAAACAAATCTTTCCTACTGATGAGTCAGCAGAGTCAATAGAAGGTAGGCTCTGAGAGTCAGGTCTTGACACGTTTCTGAATAATAGAGCAACACCTGAGGGAATGGCATCTAAAACAATTGCAAAATCTTTAGGTGTTACAGGGACCTTGTAAAGTGATAAGAATTCCTTAAAACTGAGTAAAAGACCCTCTGCATTTACCAGTTGGCTCACCAATAGGATATTATTTCGGGAACCAATATTCTTAAAATAAAGAAGTATTTGTATACAATATATCCTGATTATTCCATATATAATATCTGTGTGGAGAAATAATTGTGTTTATAAATTAATGACCATGACAAGAAAACCTGCCGATGAAAAGTAGAAATTTCCACTGGAACTCTGCCAATATTATAATTGCAAAACAACAAAACAAGTTCAGGCCACCAAAAGTAGAGAAGATATGATGAGGAATAAAATTCCAGATAGAAGTGGGTCTTCTTAGAAATGGTTTTATCCAATTGACCTTAAAAGTATTATTTAAGGTAGTAAAGTCCAGAAACTTCAGCCCACCATTCTCATAAGTGTTCATTACAACAGTTTTCCTAATGTAATGGGTACGGTTTCTCCACAGAAGGTTGAAAAGCATCTGGTCTATCTCCTTGCTTATTTTACTGTCAAGATATAAAGATACCTTCAGCCTTGGTTATTAGGACTCTACCTTTTATAGATAAGTTTATTTTTTAGAATAAGATAGATAGCTTAATTTTATAGATAGCTTATTTTTTTAAATAAGAGGGTTAAAATTTAGTAAGCCTCTAGACTTCTGATCCTTTGTAATGGTTATTCCTAAATATGTAAGTTCTTCTTTTACTGGAATACCATAATATGAAGGTGTCACATAATCTTTGACAGCCATGAGTTCACATTTATTAATGTTAAGATATAGACCAGACGCTTTGGAAAAGGATTGTATCACATTGATCGATTAGCGTCTTACTTTTTTGGGGGTTAGCGTCTTTCAGAAAAAGTGTAGTATTGTCAGCCAGCTGGCTTATAATAATTTATTTACCAGCTATGGAAATACCTTCTACAGGACTGTTATTTAAAGAATTTGTAAGAATAAAAATGATTAATAAAAATAGGTACGGAGAGAGAGGACAACCTTGCCTAATTCCTCTCTTTAACTCAAATCTAGGCGAGGTGCCATATTTCAATTTGATAGAGCTGTTAATATTTGCATAAAGAGTCTAAATAGTGTTACAGAAAAGAAATCCCCAAAGCCAAGTCTCTCAAGGGAGTGGAAGAGGAACTGATGCTCTACTGTGTCAAATGCTTTATATAAAAATCTAAAAATAATGAAGCTATCCTCGGTTATTAGGTCTGAGTAGTCAAGTATGTCTAATACTAGTCTGACATTGTTAGAAATAGGTCTGTTCCTAATGAAGCCAGACTGTGTTTCATGAATGATTGCATCCAAGACTTCTTTAATTATTTTTGCAAGTAATAAGGCTAATATCTTATAGTCATTATTAAGAAGACAAATTGGACGCCAGTTATCGATGAGCAGCACTTCTTTTTTTAGGTAGGTATCAGTGTTATTAACCCCTGACTCATTGTAGGAGGGAGAACATTGTTTTTAATACTCTCTAAAAACACTTCAAATAGGAAGGGAGCTACTTGTTCAGAAAATAATTAGTAAAATTCTGATGTAATTCCATCAACACCTGGTGATTAATTGTTTAGATGTTTGATAGACTCTATAATCTCTTCAACTTTGATGGGTTCATCACACTGTTTAGATTCTATATCACTGATAGAGTGAACATTATTCAGTGAGTTAAAAAACACATCTGTGGATTCCTGACAGTATGTAGAGCTATACAATTTTCTGTAAAAATTGCTACAGTATTTAGCGATTCATTTTTGGTCATCTGTAATAACACCATCAATGTTTAACTTATGGATAGTGTTATTTTTAGAGTGAAATTTCTCACGTCTAAAGAAATAGGATTAATTATTTTGTCCCTCAATCCATTTTTTCCTAGTTCTAATAAAGGCTCATTCTGCTTTTAATCTATATATATTATCCAGTTTATTTTGTAACTCAATTAGTTCCATCTTCTCCTCCCCCGAGAGGCCGGCTGGGGACCTCTGAGAAAGGGGTTATCTTAATGATCACCTTTTCCTCCTCAGCTCTTCTGGTCTTAGCAAGATTACTACTATATTTTCTAAGGTATTTGGACACCTCAAATTTAAAGAGCTCCCAGTTCTTGCAATAAGATTTTTCTTCACAAGCCCTTTCCCAAAATTGTGAGAGCAGATCTTTAACCTCAAATTGAACCATATCATTATTTAATGATGAGCTATTTAGCTTCCAGTAGGATGCTCTACCAAGGTTAGTAATCAGGGGTAAATATTTTATCAATGTAAATGGCCCTATGGTCTGTGAGGGGAGTAGTACAAATATTTGTAGTAACACACTCACTATCAATACATTTGGATATAAGCCAAAAATATATTCTGGATTTTCTGGAACCTGTTTTGTTACTCCAAGTGAATTATCTGTCGGCCGGAAACCTCTCTCTCCATATATCAGTAAGATCAAACTTTTCCATAAAAAGTATTAAACCCATATTCTGATTGGTTGGCCTACCTGGGGACCATCTATCAGTTGAATTATCTATAGTAATGTTAAAGTCCCCTCCTATCAATAATAACGAATTGGGAAATGTAGATACCCAATGAAGTATATCTATAGATTCAAGCAATTCATCATTCTCATGTTTGGTGTTGTACCCGTAGAAGTGTACAGTAATGAGCGTAATGTCATTGTAACAGATCACAAGACAAAGTGACCAAAGGGGTCACATTCCGAGTGTATAATATTACCACCAAAGGTAATTTTCATTGTAGTAACACCAGTGGAATGTTCAGATCCATGGGAAAGCCAAATATTGTTGCCCCACTGCGACCTCCAGAAGTTGGCATCAGCCGAAATTGAGTGAGAATCTTGAAAAAAGCAAAAATGTGTTCGAAATTGTTTCGCAAATAAAAATAAGGCCTTGCGCTTCACCTTGTTTCGTAACCCCTAGCATTAAGAGAAACTATAGACCAAGACAAAACAACAAATATTATATAAAAGTATAAACTGTAGTAGGATGAGTCAAAGACATAGGAGCAGTAAACGATAAGGAACCGAGATCTGCACCATTTAAGTCAACTTAAAGTGAAAATAGCTTAAACCATAAACTTTGAGCTAGATGTTGTCCGGCTTTGAAATTCAACTCAACTGAAAATTATGTTCAAGACCAAACCAAGGGTTCTTGTAGTAAGAGATACTAAAAACCCTCTTTAGTGTAATCAGGAACTATTCTGAGAAATAAAATACAAAATAATAATTTAAATAAAAGGGTGCATATAAAAACGGATCATAAAACATTTGAATAAAAAATGTTTTACATATACATGTTCCTAAGACCTTTTTCACTTGGAATTAAGTATTAATAACTCAATAGAACAATAACCGTGTAAAGTCAGAGTAGACCTGTATGCCCTTTAAAACAGTATCTTAGTTAAAAAATAAATACAGCTTTCAGTCTTCTTTGTAAAGTTTGTAAACAAAATAGGTCTTGTGGTCATACAAGAACAAACTAATAAATTGAAGTACCTGAGTATTCCGAAAAATAGTCACCTGATGCTTGTTAGGTAAGCAATATAAAGAAAATGAGAATACCATGGCTGAAACCATCAATCTGTACCATCTGGTGAGATTTTAGAGAGGAATATGGATTTCTGAACCATTGAGGAAGCCTCGTTATCTGACGAAGTGAGCAGCCTTTCCCTCACTTTGTGCTATGTTGATCGTTGGCCACAACCTGTTCCTTCTTTCTATGTCCTCCGGGCTGAGATGCTCGGTGAAACGCATACCATGGCTCTGAAGGAAGGAGTTCTTCCTAGATGCTTTCCAGACAGCATCCCTGTATAATCTGTCTGTGAAGAGGATGATGATACCCCTTGGTCTTGAATCATTTTGCTGTTGCTTCTTGCTGAGGCGATGCACGACGTCGATGGTATCACCAACTTTGTTATTCTCTGCAGGCATAACTTCTTGGCAGAGGCGGATAGCCTCTCCATGCACATCTTCGTTCTCCACCTCTTGCAAGCCGTAGAGTCTCAGGTTCCATCTTCTTGTGTATTGTTCCAGATCATTGAGACGTCTATGGTAGACATTGTAATTATTTTCCACCTTTTCCACACTTTTTTCAACTTTTGCCACTTTCATTTTCACATCCTTGATTTCACCACATGCGAACTCAAGTCTTTTTCAAGCCTTCGATAACCATGCTGTTCTCGCCTAACATTTTTCTCAATGGCGTCAGACCTGGAGTTGATGAGTAAGGAGAGGGTAGCCACGATGTCAGAGTGCATGTTGGGTTTTTTGGAGGGTGGAGGTTTGCACGGAGTAACCGGTAAAGAGGGGAATTCGTAATCTTCAACAGCATTCGAAAGCATGATATTATCCATAGGCCAAGCGTAGTTATGGCAGTTGTCTATAAGCACGTTTCTCTCTTGTTGATTAGCAATAGAACGGCTAACTTCTTCCTTTCTTTTTTTGTCACAACTTTGCTTGGACATGCCGAAATAAATGATCAAATAATTTTTGCAGTCACAGGAAAGGTCTTATATCTTGAACAAATAAAAACAGTAATAGTAATGACTGTAAACTTGTTTTTTTTCACAATCTTTCTGAAGTTTGGTATGGAGCTCGGTAAAAAAGCGTCTGTTCAAGCCTCCATCTTGGCACCTCTTCATAGTGCATCTTTAAATGTGGAGTAGAGCTTATAGTTACGTCATGTGCCCCGTGTACCTTGAAAAGTATTCGGCAATCATCATTTATTAGAAAAACAGTTTCCATCATTTTTCACAATAAAGTAAGTTAGACAAAAGAAAAAACACCCCTGTCCCATGGATAAAATGTTGTTTGTCTGTAGAAAATGGCTCCTATATCTGCCGTTTCAATTACCCATGTTGCAAAAAAAAAAATTGCCACATTGCTTTTGTCGAATAAACCTGGGGCAATAGAAACCTTCAGTCAGTACTTGTAAATTCTGATAATGCCTTACCTATGATTGACCTGAAGAACTGTGGTCTGTACTGGGAGCTGAAATTCATACTTTAATAAAGTTTTGTTGAATACAACCACTGACTTTTTCCTAATTTGTGTTGCTCGTACTACGTACGATGAGATTCAATTGGCACTAGCTGAGGAACCGCTCAGTGGACAATGGACATGATCGGACAACTCAGAGCTTCTGCTCTTTTCTGTCCATAAGAAACAATTGGATTGGTGGAAGGGGCAGGCCAGGAGCAAGGAAGGAGGGTGTAGTCAAGCAAGGCATCCCCCGAGGCTAGATGCCCTAAGGTTTTTATCAGAACGGGCAAAGATTAGTTTCGCCTTTTTCTTTTCCCGACATGAGTTTGTGGTATTTACTTAAAAAAATAGGAACCTTTAACTCCGTTCTCTTATATAGAGGCTTAGTTGAGTTTCAATAACTGGTCGTAGGATTTGCTAGCAACAACATTGAGTCACCATCAGTAAATTCTTACCTTTACCTATATTTGACCTGTACAACTGTGGTCCTTCCTCATGGTGCAGAAATCCCAAGTTTTAATATAAACTTTTAGCGAATACAACCACCAACTTTTTCCTTGTTGAGATTCAATTGGGTCCGTGCTATCCGGGATCCTTGATGTCCCTACCCCATTGAAGTTTAAATGTTTAAGTGGTTACGGTAAGGGTTATGGTTAATGTTAAGGTACGGGTTAGGTTTAGGGTAGAGACGTCCCAAGGATACCGGATTGCACGGACCCAATTGAATCTCGGCTTACGTAGTACGAGCAACGAGGAAACATTCGGTGGTTGTATTCGATAAAAGTTTTATTCGAAGTTTGAATTTCACCACACTGTGGATGCACTGCAGTTGTACAGGACAACGATAGATAGCGAAGTGTGTTTAGAATTGACATTTTTACAAGAATCAACTGATGACTCAAAGTTGTTGCTAGCAAAATCCTGTGACCAGTAATTAAAACTAATCTCCGCCTAAATATAAGACAAAGGAGTTAAGGGTTCCTCAGCTAAATTGGCACATGCGCTGAGCAACACAAATGAGGAAATATTTGGTGGTTGTATTAAATATGTTTTTATTAGAAGTATGAATTTCAGCACCCTGCTGAAGCGTTTTCAGATTTGACATTTTTAGAGGAATTGGCTGAATTTGACTAAATGTTGTTGCTATCAAATCCCACAACCAGTTATTAAAGCTCAACTCCGCCTCGATATATGGAGAACAGAGTTGAGCATTCCTTAGCTAATGACCCTTGTACTGTTCAGTCGGACAGTCCTTGTTTGGAATTCATTTTATTGTCATGTCAGGGCAGAGCTAGGGCTCGTGTTGTTATGAAAATAACCTAATCTTTATCATTTTGTGGTTCAGTAATGAATGCAATGACCGAAGAGGACTATAGAACCACATACTGGCCGAACCTGGAGAAAGCCATTGACCACCTGCTGATACAAAACCCCATGGACCACATCTCCATTTCATATGAGCAGATATACAGGTGAGACACAAACTGTCTGACTGTATTGATATCTTATGTAGCTTTGAAAGAAATTAAGACATGGAACTGCTGTACTACTTATGTGTGAGAATTCTGAGGGGAGATATTGCCATTTGTGACTCGTTTCAGGAAACTAAGCATATGTCGCGCATCACTACTTCACAGGAAAGCCATTTGAACGTAAATGTAGTTTAAAAAAAAAATCTAAATATATTTTTGGCCAGAAATGCCTTGTAGAACTTGTGACCTTTCATGTGCCTTAATAACAAACATGGATACCATCTGTAAATACAAATACAATTGTTAAATTACAGGCCTAGTTAGATTAGCCACAGAAAAAGTCGGAAACCTTCCCACTAGCCATGACTGGCTGAGATAATGAGTGGGCTGGACATGCCGAGAGATGAGTTTTGGACTGTTCTGCCATGTAGCATGCTTCTGTCAATAACATGAGCTGGTCAGTATATGTAGGTAATTCTTTCTAACGCAGCTTTAAAATAAAATAAAATATCACGTAGAAGAACTGCATAAGTGTTGCTTTCTACTTTCTGGAGGACCATGTTTTGGAATTGGAGTGATAGCTAAGGAGATGGATAAAATTCTGGCATTTGATTTCAAATATGCAGATGTATAAAATGGGAGAAGCGTCCATCCACGTATGCCGGTAAAATAGTCTTGCTAGCTACATTTTCAGATATGACACATTTCTAATTTTGTCAAAGTCTTTTAATTTCAAGTTAGTGTACTGTTAGCTAGCTAACTAATGTTAGCTGGCTGGCTCACTACCTAACATTGTGTATGTTCTGTGTAGTTATTGTTATTATTTGTATTGCAGAGCCATTTACATTGCTAGTTATAGCCTAATGTTAGCTAGCTAACATTGAACCTGGTTGGTTAGCTACATGCAGATTCATACAGGGTAGTGACATTAGGAGGTGGGATTATGGTTCATTGTTTAGCTAGCAAGCTAAATGTCTAAACAAAAGACTCCAATGTGCAAGTAACCATTTCAATAGAATGTTAATGATGTCACTGAGTCAACTGTCGATAGACACAGCTGGTAAATTCGCTCTGGCTATCTACTCTGATTTCAGAGCACTCTCGTCTGAGTATGCCAGAGCGCAGAATAACTGACAGATTTACGTACACTCAACACCCCTTGAATATGTCTGGTGTCAGTAAACATTGGCAAAAAAAAGCCTGATTTTAAATTGTTAGCAGTACAGTTGCAGTTATCAATGCTCTGGATAACATAAAAACAGGCTAACCAGCTCTGCTAGGGTGAGTAAAATGGTCAGAGTAGCTGTTCTCTCATTTGGGTTTGGAAGTAGCTAGCCAACGTTAGCCAATTATGTTTGGTGCTTGAATGCTGCTGTTAGGTCAGAACGCTCAGATCAACCCTACTCCTCGGCCAGAACATCCAGTGTGCTCTCTGAACATTCTGCATTTACGAACTGACAATCTGACAACGCTCTGCGTTTACGAGTGTCTTGAAATATTTGTTTGTTTAGCACATGGCCTCATATGTGAATCCTTAAAGAGATGGGTGGAGCTAAGGCTATAGAGGGTGTAAACGATGCTGAATGGGTGTAGACAAAAAAGAGCTCTCCAGTAGGTGTACCAAAACATTCAAGACAATTTTCTCAAAGGTTTATCAACTTTGAAAGCAGAATGACTTTCCCATTGTTCCTCAACTGTATTGTATGATATACCAATTTCTAGCTCTGAGTTGCTACTTTTATCCAATGTAAAAAACAGCATTTCAAATTTTGCTCATAAGATCGAGCCGGCCGGTCACATTTGTTAAAGTTTTAATGGTAATTTTCCTTTCCCTTTTTCAGTTATGTGTACAAGTGTGTTTGTCAACAGCACTCAGAGCTACTGTACAAAGACTTGATGCTGAAGATTACTACCCATCTTCAACAAGTCTCATCTGATTTACAAGTAAGTGAAAACAGAACCTGGTTCTTGTTCAAAGATTTACAATGGAAAACAAAAACGAGTGTTTCTTATTGTACAGATAGTATGCCCCTTTCACTGCATTTTTGTTGTTGTTGTGTAAATACCTGAAAAGTAAATTAACACTGATCATTTATTCTATTTTTTCAAGATTGTTCCACCAGGGAATTTCATTGAGCATTTTAACATTGCTCTGACTCAGTACACAGATGCTCTTCAATGCATAGTTCCTGTATTCATCTACATGGTATGTATCCTGATGAAGTGCTCATCCTTTGAATATTCCTTCCATTAAATATTTTTGGGCCTGTTTCCCAGATACAGATAAAGCCTACTCCGTCAATACGCAGGGCAGACCTTAATCATATACTCCTTTCATACAAGTAGGGTTGCAAAGGGTCAGAATCTTTCCAGGTAAATTTGCTGAATTTTTCTGGACATTTTCCATGAAGTTAAGCCTGGGAATTTAGCTTAAAGTCATCAAAAAAGTTAGCTTATAACAGTGAAACATTTTTGTGGGATACACAAGGCAATTCTAGGTCTTGTGGCATATTTTGGTTAAACTATCCCCAATTCAATTGAATTGCAACCCTCTGCATGCACATTGCATTCTTCCATCACATCACATGGATCTTGATTCTCAAGAACTTGCACACTAATTAAATGCTATTGAGCCCACACTACTACACTGTCTGAGCCAAGGACTGCATGCTTTCTGGTAAGTTTTGATTACAATACTGGGTGGGGTGATTATATTTTATATGATATGATTTCTTTGTTAACTTGTAAATAGTAGCCTACTGCAAAGTGTGTATAAATCATTTCTAACTTACCAATTTCTGCTAGTTAGTTTTGCTACCATGTGGGTTTTAGCTTGCTTCAGCCTGCTAACTGGGGAGTGTTAATTCACCTGTTTCCATATGTTTCATTTTAAAACGGGTATCTTACAAAGGAGTTGTTTAGTCTAACTGCTTAACTATTTACCTGTACATGGAATTTAAATGTATTTTTACTTAATTTTTTCTAATCTTTACAGGAAAAGGCCACGGGCACTATCTGATGTGTAGAGACATTTCACTGCAGCTAATGTAGAAGGAAAGCTATGTACATTTGCGAATACTGTGCCAAATCATATGTGATGAATGCAACAAAGGTGCAGAATCATCTGGCCAAGTGCATAAAGTTCCCTCATGGCTCACAACAAGCAACCTCTGACAAAAGTCCCTCTACTTCTATTCAAGGTGAAAATGATGAATCGGACACCTTATCGATAGCAACAGCTTATGTCCTCCTGGAATCAGAAGTTTTCCTCAATGGAGGAACGTAGTCAGAGAAAGAGAGCTGTGTATGCAACTGGTTCACCTATGATGCTCACAGGCAATGTCTATTGGAAAAGATTTATGAATGTTCTTTGCCCAGCATACACCCCTCCAACCAGACATGCTTTATCTACGCATTTGCTGGATGCAGAGTTCAACAGAGTTCAAGTGAAGGTCAAGCAAATCATAGAGAAAGCAGACTATTGCAATCATCTCTGAAGGGTGGTCGATTGTTTGTGGGCAAGGAATAATTAACTACATCATCTCGTCCCCTCAACCAGTAGAGCACAGACACAAGGGACAACAGACACACCGGCCCCTACATTGCAGATGAGCTGAAGGCAGTCATCAATGACCTTGGACTACAGAAGGTATTTGCACTAGTGACAGACAATGCTGCGAACATGAAGGCTGCTTGGTCTAAAATGGAGGAGTCCTACCCTCACATCACACCCATTGGCTGTGCTGCTCATGCATTGAATCTGCTCCTCCAGGATACCATGGCACTGAAAACAATGGATACACTCTACGAGAGAGCCAAGGAAAGGGTTAGGTATATGAAGGGTCATCAAGTTATAGCAGCAATCTACCTCACCAAGCAAAGTGAGATGAATAAGAGCACCACATTGAAGCTGCCCAGCATCACCCATTGGGGTGGTGTTGTCATCATGTTTGAAAGTCCCCTGGAGGAGAAGGAGTCTCTCCAAGAAATGGCCATATCAGTCTGCCGAGGATCCTCCTGGATTATGTATTTTGGGAGGGAGTGGTAAGTAGCTTGAAACCTATAGCACTAGCCATTGCACGGATTGAGGGAGACAATGCCATCCTGTCTGATGTTCAGACTCTGCTTGCAGATGTAAGAGAAGAAATCCGTACTGCCCTGCCCACTTCACTGTTGCTCCAAGCAGAGGAAACTGCAATTCTGAAATACATTTAAAAATGTGTGAAGAATTCTACCTGAAGCCCATACACGCCGCAGAGTACATGTTGGACCCCAAGTATGCTTGCAAGAACATCCTGTCTGGTGCTGAGATCAACCAGGCCTATGGTGTCCTCACTACTGTGTCTCGCCACCTTGGCCTGGATAAGGGCATGGTTCTTGGCAGTCTGGTGAAGTACAGTACACTTCCAAGCAAGGGCATTGGGATGGAGATGCAATATGGCAGTCATGCCAACATATCTCATCAGCCACCTGGTGGAAGGGACTTTGTGGATCTGAGGCTCTTTCCCCTGTTGCCGAAATCAACCTCCAAATTCTACCAACATCAGCCGCATCAGAGCGCAATTGGTCCCTGTTAGGGAACACACACACCAAAGCATGCAACAGGCTGACCAATAAAAGGGTTGAAACATTGGTGGCCATCTGGGCAAATATGAGGCTTTTTGAACGTGACAGAGTAGATGAGCCCTCAGTCTGATTTTCAAGAGGTGGACATTGAGGAGGTCCAGGGAGAAGACATGGAAGCCTGAGAGGAAGACAACCAATGCTTTAGTTTCTGGACTATCATTTTACAGATGTATGTTTTTATTTTTTTAATTTCACCTTTATTTAACCAGGTAGGCTAGTTGAGAACAAGTTCTCATTTGCAGATAAAGCATAGCAGTGTGAACAGACAACACAGAGTTACACATGGAGTAAACAATTAACAAGTCAATTACACAGTAGAAAAAAAAGAGAGTCTAAATACATTGTGTGCAAAAGGCATGAGGAGGTAGGCGATTAATTACAATTTTGCAAATTAACACTGGAGTGATAAATGATCAGATGGTCATGTACAGGTAGAGATATTGGTGTGCAAAAGAGCAGAAAAGTAAATAAATAAAAACAGTATGGGGATGAGGTAGGTGAAAAAGGGTAGGCTATTTACCAATAGACTATGTACAGCTGCAGCGATCGGTTAGCTGCTCAGATAGCAGATGTTTGAAATTGGTGAGGGAGATAAAAGTCTCCAACTTCAGCGATTTTTGCAATTCGTTCCAGTCACAGGCAGCAGAGAACTGGAACGAAAGGCAGCCAAATGAGGTGTTGGCTTTAGGGATGATCAGTGAGATACACCTGCTGGAGCGCGTGCTACGGGTGGGTGTTGCCATCGTGACCAGTGAACTGAGATAAGGCGGAGCTTTACCTAGCATGGACTTGTAGATGACCTGGAGCCAGTGGGTCTGAGAATGTTTTTGGGAGATGCAGTGGATAATTCAGTATTCTCTTTCTTTTGTTGTTCAGTGAAATCATCCCATGTGAAGAGTCAACTCATTTAATTAAAGTTCAATTCGTAACTAAATTGTTTTTTTTATTTCTATTGGAAGGATTGAATCATTTGCCATTGTCTACTTATGATAAAGGTAAAAGGTTTATGTTTGTCTCTCATATGATATGGTAAATATATCCAATGCAAAAAACATCTACATTTAAACGGCATTCATTTTCATTCCCATATTTTCCCGTTAATTCCCATTTATTTCAGTTAATTCCCACGGAAAGTTTCTACCTCCATTTCCCCAAAATGTGCAACCCTACATATGAGCATTTTTTCTTCTTCATTTCTAAGAATAAGTTCTACATTGAAACGAAGCTAAACCGACACCTGCGAGAAGATCTCATGAAGCTTTTTACTGATCATGTTGCAGAAAAACATGTGAACACGCTGATACGTGAGTACAGTGGACTGGTCAACTGCAGGCCAAACCCAAAATATCTAGCTTATTACTCATCTTGTAAAATTGTGTTGATGCTTAATTATTATTTTATTTTCTTCTGTTTTCCTTTAGCTCTTCTCCTCGAAGCCCATTCCATGCCTTTTCAAGTCAGACCTTCAACAATGGCCAGTGTCGTGAAAGGCCTGTATACTCTTCGGCCAGGTGCCCTTTCCTTTCTGTCTTTTTTAAAAATTCCACAAGGCATGCTGCTACCTAAATAGTTACATCCACTAGTGAAATGTTTAACTAATGTAACTGTCAAACACGAGTGTAGCACTAATCAAAACTGTGAGAAATATAGATTACTCTGATTTGCACTACTTCGACTTGAAGTTGGAGAGGTAAACATTCACTATAAAACACCTGCCCTGTAAGTGTTATGACATCCATTATAATGACTATTGGCTACCTGTTTCAGATTGGGCACATTTAGCCCCAGCTCTCTTCTCTGGATTCATTCCTCAAATCAACCCGCCGACAGTGGAATCCCAGCTCTCTGACTATGCTGCTCATGACCAGAAACTACAAATGGAGCTCTCTCTGAATGGCTTTCCCAGGTTAGTGTTATAAGGCAGAGTTTAGCAAAAATAATAATAATACTTCTCCCAGGGTAGTGTCCTTTAGGAAAACGTTAGTGAGCGTTTCTTATTCGACAAGTTCAGATTGTACATCCCCGTTTTGGACCGTTTTCTTGTGTTTTGTGCCTAATGAACACAACCCTGGTTTTTGACGATGCTTCGTTTTATTTTGCAGAGGTGACCAGTCTCGCAAGAGAGCCAGCGAGGAGTCTGCATAGAGTAAGGATGATTCATACATACATTGCTTGCTTTTGAATAGGAAAAATGTCACTTCATTTGCATATGACTTATAATTGGCCTATTGAAAAATATGTAAAAAAATATGAATACCTGTTTTGTTGTTTTTTGCAGGTGCTCAGACAGTCATCGACCTGGCTCAACCCAAATTCACAAAACACTGAACGATTAAGATTCTCTGATGCCGAGTGCAGTGGGTGAGCATAAGCATGGGCTCGTTTTTGACCCACAAGAGTCGTAGTGGACACTGCTTTCTTTGCCTCTTTTTTGAAAAGCACAGTGAATTCATAATGGTGCATAATGATTCTGTCCGCTTTTGGTGATGAATCCATCTTCTTTATTGTTAAGGTATTATGTAGTTTAATGTATTTGTTCTCATTTTCTCCATTAAAGTGTGCCTTCTGCTCTGCTTTGTTGGGATATTCAAGTTGCCATTAACCAGGTGGATGGGGCATGATTCCTAGTTTGACCACATACTGTGTCAATTATGGGTCATGTTCATTAGGATATGCCGCGGAAAACATGAATTACAATGGAAAACAAAAGGAGTGTTTCTGATTGGACAAATACAGGTGGTTCCTCTGTTTGTCCGTTTTCTTCCACTTTGTGCCTAATGAACATAACTCTAACCTGGACCTCCCTGATCTGTTATTGGTCTGATTGATCTGATTCAGTAACTATGACAGTCTGCTGCTATTCCTCATATGTTGTTGTGTAGAACACTTGATTTTTGTCTGTCTGGTCTGTGTAATTAATATTGACAGTTGTTTGGATAGGAACAAATTGTGTCACTTTGTATCAGTCAGATATGTTAACGTCTGTAATGAAAGACTAGGGTCTGGGAAGTGGGAACATTTCCTCTTGAATTTAAGAAAGTTCTACAGTGGCACATGCCCAATTAGGTATGCATTTCATTCTATTTTTGATGTTTAGGCAACTTTAAGCAATGGTTTATCTGGAACTTACAGGATAAAATATGTCCTGTATAACAATTTCTTTCTCAATGGGAATGAAACGGCAACCAAGCTTGTTAGCATACAAAATAGGAGTATTTTTTATTTAATTGAACTAGGCAAGTCAGTTAACACATTCTTATTTACAATGACGGCCTAACGTTTTGGTTATAACTGAATAGGTTATGTCGGTAATTGTTTAAAGGTCTATTTTCTACAACATTTATATTTTATTGCCTTTGTTTTTGAACCAGATCGTATTTACCAAGCATGCCAAAGATGATTCACAATGTTCTTATTCTCTGTTCTAAAAAAATAAAAATAATAATTGCATTGTGACTCCAGAAATGATGGTGTCAGTCTCCCCATGTTGCTGCTGTATCTGCATTAGCTTACCCATTGTACCAAGTCACTGAGCCAATTGATTAGGATACATTTTTGAAACTGTTGTGAATTTGGTTACAATAATTATGTCAAATGATGTAGGTGGAGTTAATTAAAATCATCCCTGTGTTCTCTCCAGTTTCTGATGATGTAAACCGATCCAGTCTCATTGTGGTAATGATCAATGTATGGTAGTTACTGTCACAGATTTACCTTTGTTACATGTGGTTTATCTTAAAATGGAAGTATTTGATACAGCTCTTTGCACTGTTTTAAGTGTAATGTGATGCTCGTCTTTGAAGATGTTGGAGATGGCACACACTCATTGTCTTATGTACAGTTTTACTTTCAATAAACAAATCTTGAAAAGGATGTATATTATCACCTGTGGAATCACTGGGGGTTGATGGCAGCAGTAGGATCTTGTGGGCAGAGTAGAGTTTCTCTTCGAATGTTAATTAGTACTGTGAATAAAGGCTTTTCACTGACAAGCTTAAACAATGCATTGAAAAGGAGAAAATCAACACCTACAACACAAGACACTCAGGTGCAGGTAATTGTTGCATTCATTAAGTAGTATTTACTGTGTTAGTATCAAAGAAGAGGTCCAGCAGCATGCCTTTATTTCAGTGCTCCCTTGAACAATACTTGATCTTTGTTTTGTTTATTAATGCTGATAAATTTGTGCTTGCATGTCTTAGTTGAATGACGCAGTATGTGTATATAATCATTAGTCAATATATTTGACAGGGCTCTATGATAATTCCCCTTCAGCTAGTTCACAGAGAGCACTTAATCAACACCAGTAATCTGCTGTGTTAACCCTAGTGTGTCAGAGGCTCAACAAGGGGCTTCTAATTCAGTGGAGTGGGGCTTCTAATTCAGTGGAGTGGTCGTGCTTTGACCGGTGCTTCTCTTCCGGAGGAGGAATCCCTTTCCAGAACGCCCCCACTGGCCAATGAACTGGGATGCCACTCAGGCACATGGTCCTGGTCACCCCAAAATAACTTGCGACTAGTGTGCTGACAAATGTCGCTACTTTTACTGGTGGCAGGTTGCCCTAGCTACTTGCCTCCATATTTTCCAGTAAACTCCAAGGCTAACTCTGTGCAATAAATTGGGAATCCATCTGGGCCAGTTGCACCGTGTCCACATTTTCCCAGGTGGCCACCACTGGAAGACTGGAATCCCCTCTCTTTGAGCACAGGTGCGCTCCAAGGATTACCGCCAGCTCCAGCCGGGGCCCGCTGGGGTTTATTTGAAGGTAAAACACCCAACCCCAATTACCTCTTGTTCATTGACCCTCATTTGGGTTCATACATCAACTGCATATTTATATATATATTTTTAAACCTTTATTTAACTAGGAAAGTCAGTTAAAAACAAATTCTTATTTACAATGACAGCCTAGCAGGGGACAGTGGGTTTACTGCCTTGTTCAGGGGCAGAATTATTATCTTGTCAGCTCAGCGATTTGATCCAGCAGCCTTTCGGTTACTGGCCCAATTCTCTAACCACGGGGCTACATGCTGCCCCACATATTAATAGGTGTGTACAGTAAACTCAGCAAGTCTGACATAAACCTACTTCATTGGTCAAGCATGGGCTTATATCATTGAATTTGAAGTGACTTATGTGTCTTATTAATTCTACCATGAACCTGGGCAGGTAGTGCTGCTGATTTAAGCCAGGGTCTGTATTTCCAGTCTGTGAGGGGGGTGACGTAGTGTTTTTCTAAGTGTTCAGTATCACCCTCATAAATTCGCACAAAATGATTTGTATGTGTCATTTGAGTTTTGGTAGGTGATCAAATCCTTGTTGAGTGCACAGAAGACCAGGAGGACTTTTTTTTATTCTTGTAAACTGAGCCCTTACTATAATTAGATATGACTTGGGGGGCTTGGATGCTGTTTGCAAAGGATTCGTGTATACAGCAGCTGCAGGTCTATTAGAAGGGCATTGCTGCCTGTCTTAATTGCACAGATTTGAGTGTCAGTAGCATCTGTGTACCATATTCCATTTCTGGAATCAATAACTACTCAGATGCAAAACGCTGTTTTAAAGGCTGGATATGATGAAAGAAACATATCTTAAATGCACTGAAAAGTTGGGCACGATCCAATGTTCATGCATGAAACTAATCTCTGTCTGGGGCCACAGAGTTTAAGATGTTTTGAAATTAAAATGGAGTACTATTTTTAAGTCGTATTGAATGCATTGTGGTTTTGAACTGGGTTAACACATTTTTATGCATTGGCAGGCTTTTATTATTATTCAAATGGCAATGATGCTCTAGTCTTTTTTTGTCTTTTTTTCGGGGGGGCAATGAATATGGAAACAAGATATTTTGTATGTCATTGAAACAATTAGTCATATTGAGCAGTTGCACTCACTAGTCAGGTTTGTTACTGTGCCCTTATTCCAAGCCATGTGGCTGCTTGCTGATTTTGTGGGAGAATTATGATCCAACGAATGTTGAGCCCAACAAACCGATTCCAAAGAAAGACAGTTTTTGGGGGAGTGGTATTTGTGCATGGTATACTGTGCATTTTCATTGCAATTGAAAGACAGAAGATTGAGAAAAGCAAGGTAATAATGAATGCTAAAATAGGAATTTATTGTGAGCCACAAGTGGAACACAGATTGCATTATTTCTGTCAAATATTCAATGAATGTAGAAACATTGATTTATTATAAGTTTCTAAATGATTCATGTCTGAACAAATTTAAATGGAAGTGTAATCATGAATTTTCACAGGGGGGAATACACTATGCACTGACACACTAAAATGAGTCACAATCAAGTTAAAGTTTGAAACCCTCTTATTTCCCAACAGCATGCAAGAGGACAATGTGAACCAGCCTACATCATTGTCTCAGCTCTTGAGAGAGAACTACTTGGCCGAAGCGAGGGCGAGACACAGCGGCATGAGCCGTTCCGACTCCTCGCGGCACCTGGTCTACGCGCCCCTCAAAGGCAAGGCGGAGGACTCCGCGGGGCAGGACAAGCCCCAACCCCAGTTCCCAGACCTCTCAGCCTTCCTGAGCCAGGAAGAACTGGATAAGAGTGTCAACCTGGCCTGTCAGGCTATCGGACACGAGGCCTGCGAGGAGAGGACAGAGTTCAAGGCCCCGGTCACCCCTTCTGTCACCTCCACTGCATCCAACACTCCCGACACCCAGCCTGACCTGGAATTAAAAGAACCCCTACCAACACATGTGACATTCTTCCCAGAGAGACGGTCATTCTCACCTCTGTCCATACCAGACAATGTGATAAGGATAGACAAACAGATATATCAGCCATCCCAACTGTCCATTCAGGACAACGCAATAAGGACCGACAGACAGAAATATCCACTGTCCCAACCATCCATCCAGGACAACAACACGAGGACAGACAGAGAGTTGTACCCACCGTCCATCCAGGACAACGACACGAGGACAGACAGAGAGTTGTACCCACCGTCCATCCAGGACAATGGAATGAGGACAGACAGACAGACGTTCCCACCGTCCATCATCCAGGACATTACAATGAACAACTGGGTGGCCAGGGAGGACTTTAAGAGGTCAGGGGCTAGGGGGATAAACACTCCAGAGTACGGCCTGGGGACCCAGTCCAAGAAGGAGTTCCTCAACAAGGCAGCAGACTTCATCGAGGAGCTCTCCTCTCTGTTCAAGGCTAACAGCTCCAAAAGGATACGGCCCAGATCATGCAAAACTCATAGGAGCAGAGCCAACAAGGGTCAAGTGGATGGGAGCGTTTACTCCCTGAATGCAGACAACAGGGAACGAACCATTCTTCTCCAAGACTTCGAAACGGAAATGGAGATGGAGAGGCCTACTAATCCTTTCAGCATTCAGCCATCAGAAGTCCAGGGTTTGGGCATGGATCCAGGGTTTGGGCATGCTTACTTCCCCATGCAGGACTGGAGGACTACTGAGGAGCAGTATGATGAGGCTGAAAGCCCTGCCCTGGTGGAGATCACCCCCGGGGTGTACACAGCCGACCCCATCTGTGAGCCCCCTCACTTCATCCAAAAACTGAAAAGCAGGGAGGTGCTGGAGGGCAGCAAGGTACAGCTGGACTGCATTGTTCGAGGACTCCCCATGCCTGAAGTCCGGTAAGGCTTAACCAATCGTTCAATCTCACTGAATGTTAATGTTTAGGTAGCCAAAGTTTCATATCTTCTTAATTAATTGAAAGGATATCTTCCCTTTTTTTTTTTTTTTTTTTAAACACATACCTCGACTTTTACACTTCGTCTGAAAGAAGTTTATGGGGCAAAGAGAAACTGTCATCCGTAGTTAAAATGTATTTAAATAGCCACTGCTAACTTTAGCTAATCCTATCTAAAAAAAAAACTATGTGAGTTACAGTGGCTAAAGTCAGCTTAAAGGCCCAGTGCAGTCAAATTTCAAAGTTTTGTATCATATTATACAACAGCTGATGAAACTAACACTGTAAAAGTGTGACAACATTTGATCAGTGTTAATTCCTGATAGTTGCTTGTTGAAAATTCAATCTACACAGGACCTTATAATCAGCAGGTGTGCATAGGCAAGGGTTTCGGCTTTCCATAGTGACATCACCATGCAGTCAATTGGTTAATAGACCAATAACAAAGAGAGTTCCAAACCTGTCTGCCAATAACAGCCAGTTTTCAGTTTTCACCTCCCCACTCAGACCACTCGGACAGTCCCAGCAAAAAATGTTTTTGCTAAAAAGTTACTTTTGCCCATTTTAATGGAAGTCTATTACAGTAAGGTACTTAATAACCCAGAAATTATATTGATATAACAATGGCTGCATTGGGCTTTTAAAGGGCCCCCACAGAGGAAGTTGCCGCCACTATTTTGATGTAATTTCCTGTCCTATAGTGGAAACACGTTTAGGTTTCACCTACGAAGAATGACGAAGGTTACTTGTACATACTCACGAATTGGTTATGGGAATTTCCACTTGGAGTTGATAAATATTTTTTTAAATAGGGACTGTAAGCTGTGAGTGTAGCTACTGTAGCTAGTAGTAGGGCTGGGAATCGCCAGGGACTTCACAATACGATATTATCACGATACTTAGGTGCAGATTTTGTTGTGCTATAGCCTGCATTAAAAATTTATAAAATGTTGTTTTTGTGTCACAGATCTACACACAATTCCCCATAATGTCAAAGTGAAATTATGTTTTTAGAAATGTTTACTAATGAATAAAAAATGAAAAGGAGAAATGTCTTGAGTCACTAAGTATTCAACCCCTTTGTTATGGCACACCTAAATAACTTCAGGAGTAAAAATGTGCTTAACAAGTCAGATAATAAGTTGCATGGACTAACTCTGTGTGCAATAATGGTGTTTAACATGCTTTTTGAATGACTACCCCATCTCTGTACTCCACACATTTATCTGTAAGGTCCCTCAGTCAAGCAGTGAATTTCAAGCACAGATTCAACGACAAAGAACAGGGAGGTTATTAATTGCCTCGCAAAGTAGGGTACCTATTGGTAGATGAGTGAACATTGTAATATCCTTTTGAGCATGGTGAAGTATACACACAGTCACTACAAAGATACAGGCGTCCTTCATAACTCAGTTGACAGAGAGGAAGTAAACCGCTCAGCGATTTCAACATTAGGCCAATGGTGATTTTAAACCAGTTAGAGTTGAATGGCTGTGATGGGAGAAACCTGAGGATGGATCAAAAACATTGTAGTTACTCTACAATGGTAACATAAATGACACAGTGAAAAGAAGGAAGCCTGTACATAATACAAATATTCCAAAACATACATCCTGTTTTAAATAAAGCACTAAAGTAATACTGCAACAAATGTGGCAAAGAAATGAATACAAAGCATCATGTTTGGGGTAATTCCAACACAACGCATCATTGAGTACCAGTCTTCTATTTTCAAGCATGGTGGTGGCTGCATCATGTTATGGGTATGCTTGTCATCGGCAAGGACTAGGGAGTTTTTTGGGATAAAAAGAAAAGGAACAGAGCTAAGCACAGGCAAAGTCGTAGAGGAAAACCTGGTTCAGTCTGCTTTCCAACAGACACTGGGATACAAATCCACATTTCAGCAGCGCCATAACCTAAAACTCAAGGCCAAATATACACTGGAGTTACTTACCAAGATGACATTAAATGTTCCTGAGTGGGCTAGTTACAGTTTTAATTTAATTTGGCTTGAAAATCTATGTCAAGACTTGAAAATGGCTGTCAAGCAAAGATCTCTGGTGGAAAAAAGTACCATTGTCATACTTGAGTAAAAGTAAAGATACCTTAATCGAAAGGTTAACATAGCCAGGGGCACACTCCAATACTCAGACATAATTTACAACAAAACATTTGTGTTTAGTGAGTCCACCAGATCAGAGGCAATAGGGATGACCAGGGATGTTATCTTGATACGTGAGTGAATTGGACCATTTTCCTCTCCTGCTAAGTGTTCAAAATGTAACGAGTACTTTTGGACGTCATGGAAAATGTAATGAGTAAAAAGTACAGTTTTTCTTTAGGAATGTAGCAAAGTAAAAGTAGTCAAACATATGAATAGTAAAGTACAGATACCCCCCCAAAAATGACTTAAATGGTACTTTAAAGTATTTTTTATTTTAATACTTTAAACCATTGGCAATGATCAACAGCCAACTTGACAGAGCTGGAAGAAGTTTAAAAATAATAATGGGCAAATATTTTACAATCCAGGTTTGCAAAGCTCTTAGAAACCTAACCAGAAAGACTCACATCTGTAATTACTGCCAAACATGTGTTGACTCAGAGAGTTGAGTACTTTTAATGAAATGTATTTGTTTTATTTTCCATTCATAAAATATATAAAAAAGTATAATTTTTCTTCCACTTTGACATTACAGAGTGCTTGGTGTAGATCGTTGAGAAAAAATGGCAATTAAATCGCACTTTGTAACGCAACAAAATGTGGAAAAAATCAAGAGGTGTGAGTACTTTCTCAAGGCACTGTATTGCGATTCTCCCGATTTCTATATGTATTGCGATTCGATACTGTGATTTTATTGCGATTCAATGTTCCAAACTTATTGCTCACCCCATATGTCTGCTGCAGAGGGACAAGAGGGAGCCATGAGAAAACGAGTTTCGATCAGTCATGGAAATAAAAGTGCTGAAAACAAATTGACTCCCTATTTAAAAAGAAGTTGGAGGACAAGCTATGAAGGAAATATACTGGAGCTTTGGTGCAGGTACAGCGAACTAGCGCAAAAATAATATTGAGATATTGTCAAGACGATACGATATATCGTAAAAAATAATATCCTGATATGTAACTATCTTTTTTTTTTTACCCCGTCACTACTAGCTACCAGTGGTGTAAATACTTAAGTAAAAATATTTGAAAATACTACTTAGTAGTTTTTGGAGGTATATGTACTTTAATTTTATGATTTATATTTTTGACAACTTTCACTTCATTCCTAAAGAAAATTATGTACTTTT
This sequence comes from Oncorhynchus kisutch, assembly GCF_002021735.2. NCBI lineage: Eukaryota > Metazoa > Chordata > Actinopteri > Salmoniformes > Salmonidae > Oncorhynchus > Oncorhynchus kisutch. The sequence goes on along the minus strand of NC_034184.2, from coordinate 47,891,132 downwards.
TACTCCATACATTTTCCCTGACACCCAAAAGTACTCGTTACATTTTGAATGCTTAGCAGGATAGGAAAATATACACAGATAAAATATACACGAATAACAAGGGGCACGCTCCAACACCCAGACATAATTTACAAACTAAGCATGTGTGTGCTTAGTTTGACACTGGGTACCTAAGGTACTAAGTCCCGCGGTGTAAGCTTGCAACTTTTAAAGGAGGATATATATATATACACACACACACACACACACACACACACACACACACACACACACACACACACACACACACACACACACACACACACACACACACACACACACAGTGGTTCCTCCTTTAAAAGTTGCAAGCTTACACCGCTGGACTTAGAGGTACCCAGTGTTATGGCTTCATTGCTCCAGACCACCACAGGGGGAGATAGAGCACTCATTATGCATTTGGGTCCAAAGGTTTTTATATGACCAATCATATTGAGTGGTTCCAATGACGAATTTGACGACCGTACCTGGGTGAAGATGGCTGACAAAACATTACGGTGGAATCAAATGTAAGTAGTTATAACGAGTCAAGCAAAACATTTACATTTGAGAGGAGTATGTTCGTTAATATAGAGACAAACGTTTGTGCATATTTTTTTGTCATAAAGTTCATTTACGAAAATCGCTATTTAGCAAGTTAGCTGACTAGCTAACTTTAACCAGCTAGCTAGCTAGTGTTATGACAGGAGAATGAATTCATCATTCGTGTTGTTTAATGTTTTAGGGACTCCTGAGAAAACCAGCAAACCAGGCTGTCGTATTGTGAAACAGTGGATGAATAGAATCTAGCAAGCTAAAGCATTTACTGAAAATTGAATGTACAATTGTGTAAGCTTGCCTTGCAATGCAGCTGAAGTAACATAGCTAGCTAACTATTTACTTGCTTATTGTGTAGTGGAGGATAAAATAACTGTATGACTATGGATGTGTAGCTAGCTACAGTATGTAGCCGATCTATGAACCTCAGCTATCATAGTTGTTGTATCAACTTCAAGTCTGAATGGCATTAATGAAGCCTATGGATAGAGTAGAAATAATAACTTTATTGTGCCTAGGATGCAAGTCCTATATACATGTACTGTAGTTATTATCATTATTTGAATGATGCTGTGTCTGCATGTATATATTACAATTATACACTTCAACAGTGTTTACCACTCCTGCTCCTGGGACATCAATGATTACACATTGTAACTATGCAATAGACTAGAAACAAGATTTAAGTAAAGGCTGATTTGTAATTCATATATACAGAAAAGAAAACCTATGCATATCTAACTCCCGTCATCTGCATTAATCTGAGGACACTGGATAGGTGTAGTATTTCAATGAGATGCTTAATTTCAACCAGTGGAGAATCTGAAACGCTTTATTGAAAGAAGTTCATTATCCAGGTGTTATAAATACATAATACATGCATTATAATTATGATAATTGTAATATTATATTATAAATACACATTCAATCTGTACTTCAATGAAAATATGGTGTGCATTATAAAATGAGGAAGAAAGACAAGGTGGGGAGATAGGTGTAGAAGACAGAAAGGGAAAGAGGTAAGAACAGAGGCAGACAGCATGTGATTAATGAATTACAGTGCTACCCTAATATTCTCTCAGTTCATCACAATTGCGGTGTCTCCTAACCAACCTTGGGGCCAACTGGGGGCTCAAGGCTATCTTAAGTGTGGGTGAGGTGTCGCTGATGGGACTGGCTTCCTCTCTCACATCAAAACATACCTGCAGATGAGAAAGATGGATGGAGAGAGAGCTTGATTTAGCAAAACTGACCTTGGATCATTAACTCTGGGACTATTACATCTCTGTCTGTATTTCAATGTAAAGCATCTCTTTAATAATACTTCCTGTTGACACGAAAACATGGTGCCTTCTCGTTTGCTTAGTATTAGACATTTTAAATTATTCATACTTTTACTTTTTATACTTAAGTATATTTTAGCAATTACATTTACTATTGATACTTAAGTATATTTAAACCCAAATACTTTTTACTTTTACTCAAGTAGTATTTTACTGGGTGACTAACTTTTACTAATGAGATGTTCTATTCTAGTATCTTTACTTTTTTTTTTGGTAGGTAGGCTTGCTGGCAGGTTTTGGTTGTGGTACAGCAAAGCCAAATCAGCCCATACTCATGGTTCTCACAGGGGAAGTGAAATGATTGGCTACAATGACTTTGCTCATGCAGGTGCAAATTACATGCAACTATAAGTTCCTTGTATTTTCGTTCACGGGTGCCTTTTTAGTATCTGGATAGACACTTGTGGTTTCTAGTTAACGTTACACCAATCAAAGCAGTGGAGTATACAGTGCATTCGGAAAGTATTCAGACCCCTTTACTTTTTCCACATTTTGTTACGTTACAGCCTTATTCTGAAATTGATAAAAACGTTTTTTCCCCTCATCAATGACTAGGCAAAAACAGGTTTTAAAATGAATGGAAATATCCCATTTACATAAGAATTCAGACCCTTTAGGCAGTACTTTGTTGAAACACCTTTTGGAAGCAATTACAGTCTTGGGTATGATGCTTCAAGCTTGGCACACCTTTATTTGGGGAGTTTCTCCCATTCTTCTCTGCAGATCCTCTCAAGCTCTGCCAGGTTGGATAAGGAGTGTTGCTGCACAGCTATTTTCAGGTCTCTCCAGAGATGTTCGATCGGGTTCAAGTCTGGGCTGTGGCTGGGCCACTCAAGGACATTCAGAGACTTGTCCCGAAGCCCCTCCTGCATTGTCTTGGCTGTGTGCTTAGTGTCATTGTCCTGTTGGAAGGTGAACTTTCGGCCCCAGTCTGAGGTCCTGAGTGTTCTGGAGCAGGTTTTCATCAAGGATCTCTGTGAACTTTGCTCCGTTCATCCTTCCCTCGATTCTGACTAGTCTCCCAGTCCCTGCCGCTAAAAAACATCCCCACAGCATGATGCTGACACCACCATGCTTCACCGTAGGGATGGTGCCAGGTTTCCTCCAGATGTGACGCTTGGCATTCAGGCCAAGGAGTTCAAACTTGGTTTCATCAAGAGAGTCCTTTAGGTGCCTTTTGGCAAACTCCAAGCAGGCGGTCATGTGCCTTTTACTGAAGAGTGGCTTCCATCTGGCCACTCTACCATAAAGGCCAGATTGGTAGAGTGCTACAGAGATGGTTATCCTTCTGGAAGGTTCTCCCAACTCCACAGAGGAACCCTGGAGCTTTTTCAGAGTGACCATTGGTTTCTTGGTCACCTCCTTGACCAAGGCCCTTCTCCCCCGATTGCTTAGTTTGCCTGGGCTGCCAGATCTAGGAAGAGTCTTGGTGGTTCCATACTTCTTCCATTTAAGAATGATGGAGGCCACTGTGTTCTTGGGAACCTTCAATGCTGCAGACATGTTTTGGTACCCTTCCCCAGATCTGTGCCTCGACACAATCCTGTCTACGAGCTCTACAGACAATTCCTTCAACCTCATGGCATGTTTTTTTGCTCTGACATGCACTGTCAACTGTGGGACCTAATATAGACAGGTGTGTGCCTTTCCAAATCATGTCCAATCAATTGAATTAACCACAGGTGGACTCCAATCAAGTTGTAGAAACATCTCAGGGATGATCAATGGAAACAGGATGCACCTAAGCTCAATTTCAAGTCTCATAGCAAAGGGGCTGAATACTTACGTAAATAAGGCATTTCTTTTTTTTTTTCTTTGCAAAAATTCTAAAAACCTGTTTTCACTTTGTCATTATGGGGTACTGTGAGTAAATTGCAGAGTTTTTTTAAGACTGTAAGGGGTCTGAATACTTTCCGAAGGCAATGTATGAGCCTGAAAACAGGAGATTACCTATCACATAGCATGATCTGAGTACAATTAGATTATTTTACTGTTGAAGACATTATTTAAATAATAATAATAATAATAATTTAACTCGGCAAGTCAGGTTAAGAACAAATTCTTATTTACAATGACGGCCAAACCCGGACGACGCTGCGCCAATTGTGTGCCGCCCTATGGGACTCCCAATCACGGCCGGATGTGATGCAGCCTGGATGCGAACCAGGTACTGCAGTGACGCCTCTTGTACTGGGATGCAGTGTCTTGGGATGCAGTGTCTTGGACCACTGCGCCACTCGGGAGCCCAATCTAAATGGACATATGAAAGAAGTGCAGGAATCAAGGGTGAGTGAGCAATAAGATGCAAAGTGAGACAATTAAGATATTCAGAATGTTGTTGACATTGTCGAATATGAACACCAGTTAAACACATTTAGAAATGTATAGCTTTCTTTTGTTTCAAAGAAAAGAAGGCCAGTAAGAAAATCTGTTTTTACAGGTATTTTGTAAATGATCTCAGGGTAATATTTGCTTGTTTGGGCTTGAATTTGCAAATATTCAAATATGTCTTGGGGTATTCATGATACTGAGCTGGTATTTACATACTGATACCCATGGACTCCAGTACTTTTAGTGAGAGGGTACAGTAAACTCAGAAGTGTCACAATTCCCAAGTATAGATCAGCTATTAGTTAGACAATACAACTGTCACTGTGTTTGTCATAAGATATGTCGATTGTGACAATGCTCTGTGTGGGATAGTCAAGACAAAGTTTTCCGTTTTCTAAGACGTCAAGGGAGATCTGCATGTTTGACGGGTGATTTTAGCAAACAGCTGACAAAGTGCTGTGTGTTCTGTTTTATGTCTGTAACATTAGATCTTTGCAGTGTTTGTGTGCAGCACTCTAAATGCCAGTGGGTTTTTATCAGCTCATAATAATGTTCTTAAATATCTGAACACAGAGTGTGGCCTATTTGCCAAGAAATAACAGTAACAGAATGTGGTGTACTAGTTTGAACCGTTGTTCAAATATTCCTGCTTGAATTGATAGAGAGAGAGAGGTCACTTGAGAGGTCAGAATAAGCAGGCGCCAGCTGAAGGTCTCACTAGACGATGCTAACCTACTGACACGCTCCGGTCACTGATGTTTCTCTCCACCATTTTGGGACTGGCAGTGGCACTGGGCACATTAGTGTCTTGTGGTGGAATGGAATTGGCTGAGTTGTTAGAAACGTTAAAGTAGGATTTGGTAAAACAGTTGATATGATAGGTGTGTATTTGAAATGTTATATTGTGTTTTATGTCAGTTCTTTAGTGCTGTTATGTTGTCTGATTTATTTGTATTGTGTCAATGTATTAAGGCTCTATAGATTGTCAGTGTATTGTGCTTGTGTATGAGTTCATGTTTTGCTCACTCTCCACGCTAGATGTTTTATCATTATCAATATATTAAGGAGCTTTTGCCTCTTCGCTTAGTAATTCATACGATGTGTCATGTAATTTTGTTAGAGCTTGGCACTGTACACAGTTGCTATCTGTCAGTTGGTGTGTTAACTTGGGTTTGTTCTTGATGTCGTGGTTATGTTCTCTCAGTATTAAAACTAGAATCCTTAGTTGCTATATCCATTTTTGACTTATAAATGAATTATATATATACCCACTGATATATCTTATAAATGCCTCATGAGCTCAGTTCAACTGTCGTACCCCATCAGAACCCAAAATACAAGCTTTTTCTATTACAATGTTTTTGAACAATGTAAATGTCAACAAACACTTTATTGCCTCAAAACATGGTTACAAGTTACAACTATCATTTTGATATCATGGATGGTCAGTCCTTGCATCCATATATGTCTATTCATTTGAAAGTGGTTACATTTCTCCAGGCCCCTGCCTCCACTTTTTGACCAAAACACAGGCAGGGTGGTTGCTTTGTTATTGTTTCAATGAAGCTTGAAGTGTGCTCTGTATCACCTCCTAGGATTTAGTAGCTCTGGTGTGTCAGGGAATGGTATTGTGTGTATTCTCAGTCTGTTTAATATTGTGTGTATGTAATTGGGACACCCAGTCATAGCCTTCCTAGGCTTTGGGGCGTTCTGTTGGGGGGGGGGGGGGGCTTTCCTCTCTAGGGCGGGAGTCTGGAGGGAAAATAGCCTTGACAGGTGCAGCAGCCAGGCAGTCTACGTAGAGATTAGCCAGATACTCTACTACTCATACTTTCAAATTAGACCCTTACTCATTAGAACTGACATGCTTTGCCAGATGGACCTTAGGCAGTACATTGCAGTGATGTCTCCTATATGTACATTGCGACCAAGTATCAGCCACACATCAGGAGTAAAGTGGGTGATTGCATCAGGGATATTTTGGACACTGGATCCTCTTTCTTGATAAGAATCTCAATTGGGATTTTCCATCTTCTCTAGGGGGCACACCAAAGAGGACCACCTCCCCTTGGAATAAACTCAAACCTTTGCTGAACTATCCAGCAAATCCTTTTGATAGGCTTGCTGGTTTGTTAGAGATTGGGTGGCAGACTTGCAATCCTAGAAAAGGATTCAGAACATCCTCCGCTTATACTGTGTATTGCATTCTGATTTGTTTGATTTTAAACTTTGTCCAATAGTGAGTGAGAGAGAGCAACCCGTCTCTAAGTTTGTGACTCACTGACTCCGGCCCTGGTTAGAGGGGAATAAAGCAGCCCAAGAGTTAACACACACAGGAGAAGATAAACATGGACATGTACATGGGGATGGTTTTTGTAGTCACGCATCCCATGCACATAAACTCAGCAAGAAAATAAAAGTCCCTTTTTCAGGACCCTGTCGTTCAAATATAATTAGTAAAAATCCAAATAACTTATATCTTCATTGTAAAAAATGTAAACACTGTTTACCATGCTTGTTCAATGAACCATAAACAATTAATGAACATGCACCTGTGGAACGGTCGTTAAGACACAAACAGCTTACAGACGGTAGGCAATTAAGGTCACAGTTATGAAAACTTAGGTCACTAAAGAGGCCTTTCTACTGACTCTGAAAAACACCAAACGAAAGATGCCCTCATTTGTGTGAATGTGCTTTAGGCATGCTGCAAGGAGGCATGAGGACTGCAGATGTGGCCAGGGCAATAAATTGCAATGTCCGTACTCTGAGACGCCTAAGACATCGCTACAGGGAAACAGGACGGACAGCTGATCGTCCTCGCAGTAAGGCAGGTCCTCACCAGACATCACCGGTAACAATGGGGGCACAACCCCACCGTCGCTGGACCAGACAGGACTGGCAAAAAGTGCTCGTCACTGACGAGTTGCGGTTTTGTCTCACCAGGGGTGATGGACGGATTCACGTTTATCGTCGAAGGAATGAGCATTACACCGAGGCCTGTACTCTGAAGCGGGATTGATTTGGAGGTGGAGGGTCTGTCATGGTCTCGGGCAGTGTGTCACAGCATCATCGGACTGAGCTTGTTGTCATTGCAGGCAATCTCCATGCTGTGCCTTACAGGGAAGACATCCCCCTCCCTCATGTGGTACCCTTCCTGCAGGCTCATCCTGACATGACCCCCCAGCATAACAATGCCATCAGCAATACTGCTCGTTCTGTGCGTGATTTCCTGCAAGACAGGAATGTCAGCCATGGCAGGCGAACAGCCCGGATCTCAATCCCATTGAGCACGTCTGGGACCTGTTGGATCAGAGGGTGAGGGCAGGTGCCATTCCCCCCCAGAAATGTCTGGGAACTTGCAGGTGCCTTGGTGGAAGAGTGGGGTAACCTCTCACAGCAAGAACTGGCAAATCTGGTGCAGTCCATGAGGAGGAGACGCACTGCAGTACTTAATGCAGCTGGTGGCCACACCAGATTCTGACTTACTCTTACTGTTACCACATGTCTGTGGTACTTGTTCAGTTTATGTCTCAGTTGTTGAATCTTGTTATGTTCATACAAATATTTACACAGGTTAAGTTTGCTGAAAATAAAAGCAGTTGACAGTGAGATGACATTTCTTTTTTTTGCTGAGTTTATGTCTTCCCACACTCAGACTGGAATAACACCGTTCAGGTCATATTTACTCCCTTGGAGAGTGTGGGTCAGGCTGGCTAGCCAATCAGGGCCTGGCGAGACTGCATAGCTAGAGCGTGCACAGTGTTGAGACACATGGCTATTGTCTGATTTGGCTGAAGGCATGAGCTGGAGGAGATGTCGATCTCTCACCGGAGGGGGAGAAAGGGTAAGGATGGGTGAGAGTCAGACCGCACAGCTCCAGTCAGACATAAACAATAACACACACGCTAGAAATTAGTCCCACAGCGCTCTCGGCAGGGGGACTCTGTAACACTGAGTATTTATATTTGACTGCATCGTCTCAACTTAATGTTTTATTTTTCTGTGTATGCAGAACATTCATTCATGCTGGATCTTTTAGGCCCATAGCTGTCTGAAGGCTTTGTAGCTGACTTATACATATGTCTGGTGAACTCTGCTAAGAGATCGCATAGACACTCTTGTCTACATGTCTATCTGATATATTTTACACTGCATCATTGCCTCATCCTCCAAAAATAGATCTACAGTACAGAGACATGGTGGCTGGTCGGCTTTTTAGTACACAGGGTATGAGAGGACACCAGTTAGTACAATAATATAGGTTTAGTATTTGGCCGTTAAATCATCTCTGATTTAACAAGTGTCTTTATGGAGTTGCCATTCTAGCAGATCAAGGACTCCATTGATGTCATACTGGAAATACTAGCCATTTTTTTACACAAAGCCTGAAAGACAACTTCATGTAAATTCATACTTGAACATCTTTAACTGAATATTGTAGTAGAGAATACAAAACTATAAATACTTTTGCTCTATCAAATCTTTAAACTTTTGGGGGTATTTATAGAAAATCGTTAAGTTAGTTGAGGTGGTTTTAAACTAGTCACAGTCAGGTATATAACAGTAGTGTATATTTTTCATCTTCAGAACATTATTCATTTAGATTTGACATCGATCACTATTGGCATATAGCAAGTGGTAACTAAGGGCTCATTTGGCATGGTAAGGTGGTGTGGTGGTTGCGGCTTGTTTTACAGTGTAAGAGTGCTCACCAGAACTTCTTCCCCTGACCTGATTGTAGCTACACTTACTTGTCGTTGACCAAACATACGTAATGGGAGGGAGCTGGGTCAAGACACTCACCACATACACTAATGAGTTATGCCTGGAAGAGAGTTGCCAATACAGAAAATATATATATATTTGTCAACTCAACTTGATCTTCATTTAACGTACACTGAGTGTACAAAACATAAGGAACACCTGCTCTTTTTCCCTGACAGACTGACCAGGTGAATCCAGCTATGATCCCTTATTGATGTCACCTGTTAAATCCACTTGAATCACTGTAGATATTTTTTAGGAGACAGGTTAAAGAAGGATTTTTTAAGCCTTGAGACATGGATTTTGTACTTGTGCCATTCAGAGGGTGAACGGGCAAGACCAAAGTTTCAAGAGCCTTTGAATTGGGTATGGTATTAGGTGCCAGGCGCACCAGTTTGAGTGTGTCAAGAACTGCAACGCTGCTGGGTTTTTCACGCTCAACAGTTTCCCGTGTGTATTGGGAATGATCCACCACCCTAGGACATCCAGCCAACTTGACACAACTCTGGGAAGCATTGAAGTCGAAAGGGGGTGCGGCTCTGTGTTCCTACTGTTTTGTACACTCTGTGTATATTTTGAAGTTGGAAGCAGTAAGATGTTATACAGCGATTACGCACAATGGGCTGAATAGCTAATGTAATGACACTAAAAGGAGCATATGTAATGTGTGGCTTTCCAGGTGGTTTTGTGAGGGGAAGGAGCTGGAGAACTGCCCTGACATTCAGATCATCAACAACGGCGAGTTGCACTCTCTGACCATTGCCGAGGCATTCGAGGATGACACAGGGCGGTACTCTTGCTTTGCATCCAACTTCTACGGCACAGGCTCTACGTCGGCCGAAATCTACGTCGAAGGTGACCATTGAGTTTCGACCTTCAAGTCAAGTGACCGATCTAGAGCGCATCGTCACATAAATACTTACTATTCAACCTAAAAAGTATTACTGCTATTTAATTAGTATCTCCTCTGGTACAAATGTTTAATTTTAAGTTAAAACATTAATATAGACAATCATACTAAGATCATCCCTACTAGTGTGCTGCATATCACCCTCTTTTATATTTTATACAGGTGCCTCCTCTACAGATTCGGAGGGGGAACAACATTCTGAACTTGCACAGTGAGTACTCTACTCTTCCTCTACTCAAAATATAATTGGAAAACATTTAATTGGGTAGTAAAAGCAAGCTCAAAGGTTTACATTCTGCAATGTAACAGGCCTCTCAGTGTAGCTCATACAGTGCCTTTAGAAAGTATTCACGCCCCTTGACTTTTTCCAAATAATTTTGTGTTACAGCCTGCATTTAAAATGGATTCAATTGATATTTTTTGTCACTGGCCTACACACAGTACCCCATTCACTTTTTGGCCTGAAAACAAAGTGCTGTGTTTGGGGCAAATCCAATACAACACATTATAGAGGACCACTCTCCATATTGTCAAGCATAGTGGTGACTGAATCACGTTATGGGTATGCTTGTAATTGTTAAGGACTGGGGAGTTTTTCAGGATAAAAAAGAAATGGAGCTAAGCACAGGCAAAATCCTAGAGGGAAACCTGGTTCATTCTGCTTTACAGCAGACACTGGGAGATTAAATAACCTTTCAGCAGGACAATTACAAAAAACACAAGGCCAAATCCACACTGAAGTTTCTTACCAAGGATACAGTGATTGTTCCTGAGTGGACAAGTTACAGTTTTGACTTAAATCTACTTGAAAATCTATGGCAAGACCTGAAAATGGTTCTCTAGCAATGATCAACAACAATCCAGATGTGGACAGATCTTAGAGACTTACCCAGAAAGACTCACAGCTGTAATTGCTGCCAAAAGTATTGACTCAGGGATGTGAATACTTATGTAAATGAGATATCTCTCTATTTAATTTTCAATACATTTCCATAAATTGTTTTAATTTAGTCATTATGGGGTATTGTATGTAGATGGATGAAGAAATAAACAACAATTGTATCCATTTTGAATTCAGGCTGTAACACAACAAAATGTGGAATAAGTCCAGGGGTATATGAATTCTTCCTGAAGGAACTGTATGTAACTTCAACACTTTAAAAATCATTTTAGCCCAGTGGGACCTGGTTAGTAACAATGTATCCTGTTTCTCTTGTAAACCTAAAGACTACAGAGGACCCGAGCTCAGCCGGGTGCCCAATCTTTACCTCCAGTGGTCAGTGTTGTGTCTCTGTGTGTGGATGACGCAACCATCTGCACTGAAGAACAGCCACAGGAGGCCACCTCACTGCCTTCTAGCCAGGTAGTCACTGCATCTGTACCTGTCCAGGTAGCTACTAATGTCCTTCCTGTTACGGAGGTGACAACAGCACCATCTACCAAGGTGGCGTTTACATTGGTCCCTGCCCAGGAGATGTCAGCACAGTTACCTGTCCAGGAAGTTTCTACTCTAGATCTACCGCCCGTGGACACGGTGTCAGTTCTGTCACTGCCAACACCGTCACGTGTCCCAGTGACGTCCACACCATTACCGACACAGACAGTCTCTACCACGGCACTACCGCTGACCCAGGTGGTCTCCTCTACACTGCCTGCCCAGGTTGCTGCGGTACAGACGACTCTAGCCGAGGTAATAATCTTCTCAATCTCTGGCTCCTGAATATACTGCAAACATTTAAATGTAAATGAATGATATCTGAAATACTGCATGTGTCAAAAACATCCTTTCTGCTCAGTAATCAGTATTCAAGACCCACACAGTACTTGACAATAATGTATATTTGTGTTTGGTTCCACTTAAAGTGGAACTGACACCAATTTAGTAACATTAAATGGTATTAAGATCTGCTCATATACACCCTCAGGAAGAATATGATGCATTTTTTGTGTGTGTGACAAGCTAGCACACGTAGATATGCTAATCTTCATGTTTTCATACATTCATAAAATGTTTGGAAATGACAAGAGTCCGGTATTTGTGAAAATTCTACAGTAATATGAATGGGAAAGTGGCTGTAAGTTTGGACAAACAAGAGACAGTGCAGTAAACAAATGAAACAAATAAAAACTTGTCAGTCTTGTCCAGTCCAAAGGGCTCATTTGTAAACCGTGCGTTTGTATCTATTTATTTTATTTTCACAAACATTGCAGAGTAAATTCCTCATATTTTGTGGCCGTGATGGGTTCATATTCCTGAAGTAGCCATACAACAAATTACCATGCACATCTCTCATTTAATTGGCCTAGAATAGATAGGCTACTGTATAGTTCAAGTTTTGCAATCCCATAGGTAGCGCGGTTTATGCTATAATGTACAGTCGTATTTAACAGGTGAACAGTTGACGTTTCTACATTGAAATAGGCCGATATGTATGCTACTGTAAATACTGCAATTGTTTCACAATTCACGGACAGTCCATATTTAGGTTGGAGGAAAGGTTGATGCAAAACATTGTTGAAATCAAATGTTCTGCTGACAGGTCGACAACAATTGGCTATTGTTTTCTCCTATAGAAATAGACACAATCCTTGCCAGCACAGCATAAATTACTGCAGAATATATTTTTTAAATTGCCAACACAGTAAAGCTAGCTTATGTAAAATTGTTGACAATACGGGTAGGCTACAGTATTGCTGTGCGACATCATTACCTATTTAATATCAGAGCCTATACCAAGGCAGGACATAGAAACCCAATGTTGATAAACTAAATATTGAACAACAATTAGTCTTTCGCATAGAAGTGTGGGCTGTAGCATTTAGCCTACTTTAGTCTACTAGCCTAAATTGTTTTGGAATATACAATTACTTGCAGAATGCACAGGCATTCACTCTAGAGGCAGTGTGCATTTAGTTTGTTTTGATATTTTTTTTATTTTTACCCCTTTTTTCTCCCCAATTTCGTGGTATCCAATTGTTGTAGTAGCTACTATCAAGTCTCATCGCTACAACTCCCATACGGGCTCGGGAGAGACGAAGGTTGAAAGTCATGCGTCCTCCGATACACAACCCAACCAGCCGTACTGCTTCTTAACACAGCGCGCATCCAACCCGGAAGCCAGCCGCACCAATGTGTCGGAGGGTACACCGTGCACCTGGCAACCTTGGTTAGCGCTCACTGCACCCGGCCCGTCACAGGAGTCGCTGGTGCGCGATGAGACAAGGACATCCCTACCAACCAAGCCCTCCCTAACTCGGACGAAGCTAGGCCAATTGTGCATCACCACACGGTCGCGGCCGGTTACGACAGAGCCTGGGCGTGAACCCAGGGACTCTGATGGCACAGCTGGCACTGCAGTACAGCGCCCTTAACCACTGCGCCACCCGGGAGGCCTCTTGTTTTGATATTTTGCAGTGACATTTTCATTCTGTGCACACCTCTACAGCAGGGATTCCCAAACCTTTTCACTCAGGCCTCCCTTACAGCATTCGGATCATCCCATGCAGGTCGATTTTTATCGGCACAAGCACTGTTCATGACACAAACTGATCACACCCCTCTTGTTGGCAGAGAGAAATGTTTGCAGGTTGAAAGGTTATTTCTTACATGAAAGGAATAAGGACAGGGGGACACCTAGTCAGTTGTCCAACTGAATGTATTCAACTGAAATGTGTCTTCCGCATTTAACCCAACCTCTCTGAATCAGAGAGGTGTGGAGGGCTGCCTTAATCGACATCCACGTCTTCGGCGCCCGGGGAACAGTGGGTTAACTGCCTTGCTCAGGGACAGAACGACAGATATTTACCTTGTCAGCTCGGGGATTCGATCCAGCAACCTTCCGGTTATTGGCCCAACTCTCTAAAAAGGTGAATGGAGGGCGTTTTCCATGCAGAGTTTTAATGCTCGTTCACGTGCTCATAGTTTTATGGCAGGTCTGATTTATAAGGAGAACATAAGTGTGTATGGCGTGCGGCAAGTTTATTTATCTCTATTTGTGCACATGCGCAGACATTTCAGAAATGGATCCCACAGATATTTGTCTGTCAAATGGCCTAGGACTACAGCAAATGTCCCTGCAAAAGTTTAACATTCTGCCATCACCTCCAAAGACAGCAGTATTTTCAGATATGACGCACTCAAATATTAAGTGTGAAATACGTAACTGTTATAAATGAGCCCCCTGAAAACACGGCACATGCACAAAAATATGGAGATTTATAAACTTGGCACTCGCCATACGTTTCCCATTATAAATCAAGCCAGTTGTAAAACTGTGTATACTTTAGAAGTAATGGAATTAGACCAAGACGGTATCTAAATGAAATAGCAATTGCGAATTTGAGATCAAATGTCTTTGGAGGTTCAGGCAGAACGTTTCCTTTTGCAGTGACATTTGCTGTATTTGACTGTTTCTGATAGACTAAAACAATTGCAAAATGTTATCAACCTGTAACAGATCGTTTGAATTCAATAATGTTTGGCATTTAGCCGACTTTTTCCAAACCCATATGCTGCACTGCACCCAAATTCTGAAACATTGTCTACTTAGATTTATTTTTTAACTACAGTGGTAGCCTACACACTTCAATGCAAAAGATCAACTTTCTGTTCACCTGTTTAATTCTACTGTATGTTATAAACCGCACTCACTTTCAGATCAAAACAATGAAATTAAAATAGCCATCTAATAGAGGCAATGGAAACTGCATATGCGTGGTCTAAAGTTTGCGGAAGGATAAGAACATTCTCAAGTCAAATTCAGTTTTTATAAATGCCAACCGGCGCATGCGTGTTTTAGGACATATTTTGTGCGTACGGAATGCTTATGAGGCCCCTAGTGATAACATGACATCCGTCCAGCTGCTAGATAGCTAGCTAGCTACAATTTAAAAAAATTGTCAAATCTTATAAAGTTGGTTTTGAAGCATAAAATGTGAATTTGATATTTTAGACCGATATTATGATTGTGTTTGTATGATTATGTGTTTGTTTAATGTCATTTCTGCAAAGTAGTTAAAACGGTGTCAGTTCTACTTGAATTGATGAAATCCTTTTGTTTTCAGAACCTAAATGGAGACAGCTATACTCTAAGTCCAGACATCTATCCTCAAGGTCTAGACGGGAGGCCTATCATTGCTGCCCCCGTTTTCACAAAGGTACCCCACTAATATTATATCCACACAATGAATAATTAGAAGGCCTGTACAATGTCAACTTCATCATCAAACTTCGAACAAAATATGACATTGTCTTATATTGTACATTTTTAAAGCTCATGTACTTCATTAAGAAACTGCATGTTTTGTGTGTGATGATAAACTTATGATGGCTGTGCACTCTACTTGGCCCCTCAGAGTCTGCAGGACCTGTTGGCATCGGAGAGCGAGCTGGTGGTGCTAGAGTGCCGTGTTAAAGGAGTCCCCTCCCCCAAGGTGGACTGGTACAGAGAAGGAACTGTCATAGAGGACTCCCCTGACTTCAGGATCCTGCAGAAGAGTAAGACCAAGACCTTCCCTCCTTTACTGTGTGTCGGAATAATGTACATTCATCTTATGGTACGTTCTGTGTTTTACCTCAATTCTCTTGTATTAGTTTATTAGTACATTTTCACTTGAAGTTAATAAATGGAAGCATTTTGAAAACTGTTAAAGAGTATAAAAATGTAAAAAACTGAGAGGAAGTTTTTTAGAAGGCTGCATGAAGAACAGAAAGCTCTGATTTCATACGATTACAAATATATTAGCATTTTCTTCATTTTTAGAGCCTCGATCCATGGATGAATCAGGTACGTATTATGCAAAGGAGAGACTGTCATGGTACAATTAATACAATTGTAAAATCTTAAGATGCAGCATATTTCTGCATGTATCAAAATAGTTTGTGTTATGTGTTTTAGTTTGTGTTACTGATATGTGCATTTTATTCACAATATACAAGCATTAGATACAATGGCCTCAGAAAGTCAAAGTCCTACTGTAGCTTAGGTGATGTTTTCTATGAACCAGTGTACACTATTCCTCTTTCCAGATGTTTACAGTATCTGGCTGGGGCTGAAGCTTCTGTAACTCCTCTGCATAAAAACCAGTTTACTTCTCCTCCTAAAACTCAACCTTATAAGGAACCTCAACAACCTGTGTCTGTTGAACTATCATGGTTACAAAGCCTTTCAGAGTGCCTGAAACGCAGGGAAGCACTCGTGAATGGAAGCAAATGTAGCTGCTGTGCCATTGGGGAAAACAGCTCACTTACAGCATATGCATTTTATGAATGCGTATTAGTTCTCTGTATCTTAGAAAATACAATCTATTGAGCAATAATTATACAGTATATAGAAATGCAGACATATTTTACAATGCAGAGGCTTACTGTATTTATTTTTCACTATACATATACCGTACATACAGTAGGTTAGCTACATAGTACAGCTACCATGCTGCTATACAGTGAACAAAAAGTAACAGGCAACAATTTCAAAGATTTTACTGAGTTTTGTATATGTATTTATTATGGAACCCCATTAGCTGCTGCCAAAGCAGCAACTCCTCTTCCTGGGGTCCAGCAAAATTAAAGCAGTTTATACAAATATAAAACATTACGATACATTCACAGATTCCACAACACACTGTGTGCCCTCAGGCCCCTACTCCACCACTACCACATATCTACAGTACTAAATCCATGTGTATGTATAGTACGTATGTTATCGTGTGTGTATGCATGTGTCTGTGCCAATGTTTGTGTTGCTTCACAGTCCCCGCTGTTCTATAAAGTGTTCATCTGTTTTTTAAATTTAATTGTACTGCTTGTGTCAGTTACTTGATGTGGAAAAGCGTTCCATGTAGTCATGGCTCTATGTAGTACTGTGTGCCTCCCATAGTATGTTCTGGGCTTGGGGACTGTGAAGAGACCTCTTGTGGCATGTTTTGTGGGGTATACATGGGTGTCCGAGCTGTGTGCCAGTAGTTTTGACAGACAGCTCGGTTCCTTCAACATGTCAATACCTCCACTTTCAGCCAGGAGAGATTAATATTAGTTCTCTGTGTACATCCAAGGGCCAGCCGTGCTAACCTGTTCTGAGCCAATTGCAATTTTCCTATGTCCTTTTTTGTGGCCCCTGACCATACGACTGAACATTAGTCAAGGTGCGACAAAACTAGGGCCTGTAGGACCTGCCTTGTTGATAGTGTTGTTAAGAAGGCAGAGCATCGCTTTATTGGAGACAGACTTCTCCCCATCTTAGCTACTACTGCATCAATATGTTTTGACCATGACAGTTTACAATCTAGTGTTACTCCAAGCAGTTTAGTCATCTCAACTTGCTCAATTTACACATGATTTATTACAAGATTTAGTTGAGGTTTAGGGTTTAGTGAGTGTTTTGTTCCAAATACAATGCTTTTAGTTTTCTAAATATTTACGGCTAACTTATTCCTTGCCACCCACTCTGAAACTTAACTGCAGCTCTTTGTTGAGTATTACAGTCATTTCAGTCGCTGTAGTAGCTGATGTGTATAGTGTTGAGTCATCCGCATACATACAGTTGAAGTCGGACGTTTACATACACTTAGGTTGGAGTCATTAAAACTCATTTTTCAACCACTCCACAAATTTCTTGTTTACAAACTATAGTTTTGGCAAGTCGGTTAGGACATCTACTTTGTGCATGACACGAGTCATTTTTCCAACAATTATTCTTTGCCAAGATAATCCATCTACCTAACAGGATAGAAACAGATTATTTCACTTATAATTCACTGTATCACAATTCCAGTTGGTCAGAAGTTTACATACACTAAGTTGACTGTGCCTTTAAACAGCTTGGAAAATTCCAGAAAATTATGTCATGGCTTTAGAAGCTTCTGATAGATTAATTGACATCATTTGAGTCAATTGGAGGTGTACATGTGGATGTATTTCAAGGCCTACCTTCAAACTCAGTGCCTCTTTACTTGACATCATGGGAAAATCAAAAGAAATCAGCCAAGACCCCAGACAAAAATTTGTAGAACTCCACAAGTCTGGTTCATCCTTGGGAGCAATTTCCAAACGAGAGCCGTCATACCGCTCAGGAATGAGTCTCGTTATGTCTCCTAGAGATTAACATACTTCGGTGCGAAAAGTGCAAATCAATCCCAGAACAACAGCAAAGTACCTTGTGAAGGTGCTGGAGGTACAAAAGTATCTATATCCACAGTTAAACGAGTCCAATATTGATATAACCTGAAAGGCTGCTCAGAAAGGAAGAAGCCACTGCTCCAGAACCGCCATAAAAAAGTCAGACTACAGTTTGCAACTGCAGATGGGGACAAAGATCTTACTTTTTGGAGAAATGTCCTCTGGTCTGATGAAAAAGAAATAAAACTGTTTGCCCGTAATGACCATCGTTATGTTTGTAGGGGGGAGGGTTGCAAGCGGGAAAACAACCTCCCAACCGTGAAGCATGGGGTTGACAGTAACATGTTGTGGGGGTGTTTTAACTGCAGAAGGGACTGGTGCACTTCACAAAATAGATGGCATCATGAGGAGGACAATTATGTGGATATGTTGAAGCAACATCTCAAGACATCAGTCAGGAAGTTAAAGCTTGGTCACAAATGGATCTTCCAAATGGACATGGACCCCAAGCAAACTTCCAATGTTGTGGCAAATGGCTTAAGGACAACAAAGTCAAGGTATTGGAGTGGCCATCACAAAGCCCTGACCTCAATCTTATAGAAAATATGTGGGCAGAACTGAAAAAGCGCGTGCGAGCAAGGCGGCCTACAAACCTGACTCAGTTACACCAGCTCTGTCAGGAGGAATGGGACAAAATTCACCCAACTTATTGTGGGAAGCTTGTGGAAGGCTACCCACAACGTTTCAGTTAAACAATTTCAAGGCAATGCTACCAAATACAAATTGAGTGTATGTAAACTTCTGACCCACTGGGAATGTGATGAAAGAAATAAAAGCTGAAATAAATAAATTCTCTCTACTATATTATTCTGACCTAAAACAGGGAATTTTAACTAGGATTAAATGTCATGAATTGTGAAAAACTGAGTTTAAATGTATTTGCCTCAGGTGTATGTACACTTCCGATGTCAACAGTGCATATGTTGATCACAGATACCTTTAAAAAAAAAGTATGGGCATGGATCAGAAAACCAGTCAGTATCTGGTGTGACCACCATTTGCCTCATGCAGCGCGACATACTTCCTTAGCATAGAGTTAATCATGCTGTTGATTGTGGCCTGTGGAATGTTGTCCCACTCCTCTTCAATGGCTGTGCGAAGTTGCTGGATATTGGCGGGAATTGGAACACTCTATCGTACACGTTGATCCAGAGCATCCCAAACATACTCAATGGGTGACATGTCTGGTGAGTATGCAGGCCATTGAATACTTCCATGAATTGTGTACAGATCCTTGCAACATGGGACCGTGCTGAAATACGATGTGATGGTGCTGGATGAATGGCACGACAATGGGCCTCAGGATCTTGTTACTGTATCTCTGTGCATTCAAACTGCTATCGATAAAATGCAATTATGTTTGTTGTCTGTGACTTATGCCTGCCCATACATAACCCCACCGCTACCTTGGGCACTCTGTTCACAACATCAGCAAACCGCTCGCACACACAACGCCATACACGATGTCTGCCATCTGTCCGGTGCAGTTGACACCGGGATTCATCCGTGAAGAGCACACTTCTCCTGCTTGCCACTGGACATCGAAGGTGAACATTTGCCCAATAAAGTTGGTTACAACACCAAACTGCAGTCAAGTCAAAACCCTGGTGAAGACGACGAGCACACAGAGGATTTTCCCTGAGATGGTTTCTGACAGTTTTTGCTGAAATTCTTCAGTTGTGCAAACTCACAGTTTCATCAGCTGTCCGGGTGACTTGCCTCAGACCATCCCGCAGGTGAAGAAGCTGGATGTGGAGGTCCTGGGCTGGGGTGGTTACACGTGTTCTGTGGTTGTGAGGCCATGTGGACGTATAGCCAAATACTCTAAAATAACGTTGGGGGCGGCTTATGGGAGAAATATTTACATTCAATTCTCTGGTAACAGCTCTGGTGGATATTCCTGCAGTCAGAATGCAAATTGCATGCTCCCTTAACTTGAGACATATGTGGCATTGCATAACAAAACTGCACGTTTTATATTGGCCTTTTATTGTCCCCAACTCAAGGTGCACCTGTGTAATGATCATGCTGTTTAATCAGCTTCTTGATATGCCACACCTGTTAGGTAGATGGATTATCTTGGCAAAGGATAACTGCTTACCAACAGGGATGTAAACACATTTGTGCACAACATTTGAGAAAAATAAGCTTTTTCTGCTTTTTCTGGGATCTTTAATTTCAGCTCATGAGAAATGGGACCAACACTTTACATGTTGCATTTTATATTTTAGTACAGTATAGTCATTTTTCTGCACTTTAACCTATCAGTCATGTTGCCTGAACTTCAACAATGACATTCAGCTGGTGCTCATCTCCTTAATTTTGTATTCCCTTTAGAGGAAATATGCACTTTGGTCATTGCTGAAGTCTTTCCTGAAGATTCTGGAAAATTCACTTGCACTGCAAGCAACAAATATGGAACTGTATCCAGTATCGCTGCACTACGGGTGAAAGGTAACGTCACTGGCTTACAAAGTTTAGACTTGGAAGTTCTATTCGTAAGATAATATTTGAAGACTGTTTACAGTACCTCGTGAAAGTCTACACACACTTGCATAGTTTTCACTTTTTTTTTTTATCCACAGTGAAAGAAAAATTATAATTTTTCTGAAATTAATAAAAATATAAAACAGTCCTGATTGCAATGGTCTTCAAACTCTTTTCTGTGGCACATCTAAATAAGTAAGTAAATATTTTCATACAAAATCACACAACAATCTGTTTGTCAAAGTTGTGGTTATCATGATTTAAGAACAACTTTACCTGTCTCTGGAAGGTCCCTCAAATTGATAGTGAATGTCAAACAATGATTCAACCTCAGAGCCACCAATGAGCTTTAAAAGCATGTCTGTTTTTTTTTCCCCCCACAGGCATAGATCAGGGGTCTCTAAGAAATAATTCCAAGACACAGAATATCCCTTTGAGTATGGTCAAGTATGGCAATTGGAAACTCCTCAACAACATCACTTTGAATCTTAGGATTCATTGGCTGAGCTGAGAGAAAACTGTGCATTGATTAACAACATTGCATTCACTCCACATTACTGGCTTTTATGAAAACGTTTTTAAAAAAGAAGCCTGTCTTAAAAAATCCACTCCAAATCATCAATTATTTACGTTAAGTAATACTGCAAGACAACATTGCAAATAAATGTACTTTTTGGCCTAAATTAAAAACAAAAATGTTTGAGTCAAATTACAACCCATCAGAGTGGAACTCTCGGCATTTTCAAGTATTGTGGTGGAAGCATCATGTTATGGGTATCCTTGTCACCGGCAGGGACTGAGGAGTTTGTCAGGAACAAAATAAATATGATAGGTTCAAAGCCCAGGTAAAAAAGTAAGAGGAAAATCTACTTCAGTCTTCTAAATACCTAACCCTGGAAATTAGTTTTATTTTTCAGCGGGTCAATTTTACAAATTGTAATGCCAAAGACACAACATAAGGGCTTTCCAAGAGGTGTTAAGTGCTTCTGAGTGGTCCAGCCTCAGCCCTGACTTAAATATGATTTTAAAAGCAGGTTTGAATATTGCTGTCAATCAATTTTTCTGAACTTGAGCAATAAAATACAATAAAAAAAGACAATGGATAAATGTTGCCCTATTAGTTGTGCAAAGTTGGTAGAATCTTATTCAAAATCATTCACGCTGTAATTGCTGCCAAAGGTGCTTCCACCAAGTATTAACTCAGGGGTGTAAAGACGTACGCAATCATGCCATGTTTGTTTTACATTTTTGTATAAATTTAGAACATTTTCTATAATTGTTCTTTCACTTTGAAAATGTGGAGTAGGTTGTGTAGATTAGAAGGGGAAAATTCCATGCAGCAAAATGTGAAAACTGTGAGAGGGATGTTTAGACTTTCACTTGGCTTTGTACCTATCCTTCTCCCTGTACCTCATTAGGAAATGAAAACACCAACAACAACCACGTGAAAACTCTCGTAGGCACTTTAACAATGGAGTCCACACAAGTTCCAGAGCCTTCTTCAACAGATCTCACTCTGCCCAGACTAAAGCCTCAAGCTGAGGCTCTTGTCACCAACAGCATCAAGCCTCACTCCAGCACCATCCGCCTGGATCCCTTCAGCTCCAGCAATTTACGACTGGAACCTCTGAGCACCAGTACCCTCCGTCTAGACCCTCTGAACTCCAGCATGCTGCGCCAGGTGCCTATCAGCCCCAGCATGCCCAGCCTGGATCCACTAAGCCTGGGCAGCAGCCTCCGTATAGGCACCCGTAGCTCCAACACATATCATCTGGACCCACTCTACCTGAGCACCCCTCACCCAGACCTGCCTACTAGCTCCAGTGGGCTATGCCAGGAGCCCCAGAGCAGTGGTGAGATGCCCAAGACTGACCAGGGAGACTCCAGAGCCTTTTCAGTGTTACCTGACCCTCCCGTTGGTCTTCGGCCTAAGGTGGAAGGGACTCCTATCCATAAACCTGAGCCCCCTCCCCATGTAAACCTCCCTGATCCCCCCAACTCCTCCTGCCTTAAACCTGGGGTTCTGGTTAACCACAACGGGCCCAGGTCCAGCTCCAGGGCAGGCCTCCGTGTGCACTTTAAACTGCCTGAGGATGAAACGGAAAACCAGAGTGAAGCATCCAATAGCCATTCATATGAAGATGTGTCGCAGTTGGCCAATAAGGAACCACCTCCAGTACTGGCCAAGCCCAAACTGTAAGTATTCTAATTCTCAAGTATTTTTCAACTTATCTAGTATCACTTAACTTAAGACAAATCCTAACATGATTTAGGGCCAAATGAACAACCAATCAGACCACAAACTATTTGTTTTATCACCATTGTGTTTCCCAAATTTTGCACCTGCAGTTGATTTTGTTATGAGAAAATATGCTTAATTATAAAAGTAATTCTATAATAGTTTGGTCTCAGTCTTGTGATGTATTTTTTCAATTGTGGTCCTTGTTTTGAAATGAAGAAAGCAGCTTGAGTTGTTTGGGCTGTATTTAAAACAGTAAACATTGAAGGTGGGAATGTCTCCTCTTGAGCTCCCTATCAGATCTGCTGCATTCCAGTTGTCATTTGTCTACTGAATACATATCTGTGCTTAACTATGTGGAGTTTAAAACTACAAAAAACCGAGGTTGGTGATT
The DNA here is from genome assembly GCF_002021735.2 of Oncorhynchus kisutch. NCBI lineage: Eukaryota > Metazoa > Chordata > Actinopteri > Salmoniformes > Salmonidae > Oncorhynchus > Oncorhynchus kisutch. The sequence goes on along the minus strand of NC_034184.2, from coordinate 47,867,912 downwards.
TCTTAACATACTTAAGTGCAATGCTATGCTTTTTGCATGCACATGCTATGAATTGTTGCACTCTGCTATTGTGTTTTTCATATTTCTGTTCGAACAAGGCACTAAGATGGTATGTGTTCTGCATAGTGTTAATAATAATAATTGATTGAGGAACAATAAGTTATTGTCTTGTTTTCACTCTACATTATCAAAGTGACTGATATTGAATAAGAAGCTACAGAACATGCATCTCAGTAAGGGCATTAAAACTCATTTTAAAAATGCTAGAATAATGCAATGAATGGTCTTATACCAAGCTTGATACAGAACATTATTGACATTTCCAATTGCAGATCTGAGTGTGTTTAGAGTCTGGATGCTCCCTGGATTCTCCTATACGTTAAAAGGGCAGACTATTTCTCAAACCTGCCCCTGAAAGACATATTGTGCTCATTACTTTTTACGGAACTGTGTCTCGAGTATTTGTAGTTATTCGGGTGAGGAACACATTAAGACAAACATATGGTTTAATTATAGCCTGGTCTCAGATCTGTTTATACTGTCTTGCCAACTCCTATGGTTTGGCTTGACAAGGATTTATGAATTGGTAAGACCACATAAACAGATCTGGGACCAGGCTAGTTTTATTATATAAAGTTTTCAACATATTCTGTTTTCTCAGAGACCCTGTCCAGCTGCAGCTTCTGCACAACCAGGTGCTTATGGAGCAGCAGCAGACTGAGACTGAGCCAAACGGAGCCACCAAGAGCCAACCGGAGGCATCTGCCTGGCCAGCCCAGACACACCACGAGTCCCAGGCACAGACCCAAGCCCAGCCTCAGTCAAACCTGCCCCGTTCATCTACCCCCATGCTCCTGCAGACCACCCACGCCGCACCCATACTGACCACAGCCCCAACACCCTTTCTCAACTCCGCCCCTGTGACCAGCTTGAACACTACCCCTACACCCCAGCTAAACACTAGTCCCCCTGCCCACCTGCTAAACATTGCATCTGCACCACTACTGAACCCATACACCACCCATTCCTATTCTACTTCTTCACCCCTGCTAAACACAAGCCCTGTACCACCAAAGAACACTACCTCTGCAACGCTACTGAACACAGCCCCTCCTGCACCAGTTATGGGTACCCTGCCGTCCCTTCCTCAATTGAAGACAGCTCCTTCTTGTAAGAGCTCCCCTCCATCTGCCTCTCTGCTGAGAACTGTTCCTGCACCACACCTGTACACCAGCCCTGCATCCCCACCCTATATGACCCAGCAAAACACCACCCATTCTTCCCAGCTGAATTTAACCCACTCATCCCTGCCTAAAGCCATTCACGTACCCAAGTTTAGCACACCTCCCACACCTCATCTGAATACAGCCCCCACAGCGTCTCTCAGCTCCATCCCTGTAGCTTTCAACAAGGCACCCACAACCATGCAGAACACCTCCCCCACTCCCCTGCTCAGAACAACCCACGCCTCCCTCCTCAACCTGGCTCCTACGTCACAGAGCTTCAACTACTCTAGGCCAAAGGAGTTCATCACTGCCCAGACTCCCCTCTCTCCATTTACGAGTCCCTCTCCTACAGAGTCCCCCGTTCCGTTGCTCCACAAGCTGGCTGCCGAGCTCAACTCCTCCAACCCCAACCAGTTCTCTCCGCAACCCAGAGTCTTACCCACCAGAGTCCTCAAGTCACCCACCAGCCCCCCTTCCTTCATGTCCTCCCCCACCTCCCTGACCATGTTGCCTGCTGCCTACCTAAACGCTGTGTTCGCCCTGCCACAGCAGTCGCCCCCGCAGGCAGCGTCCCCGACCTCCAGTACCTCCAGCCCCATCCAGAACCATGTGGCCTTCCTCAGCTCTGTCCTGCCCTCTCTACACACCACACAAGCCACCAACTCTATGGGTCTGCCCAGGAGTGCTCATAGGTAAGACCCTATGATTCCTGAATTCCAGAAAGTTCCCAGTTTAAAAAACATCCTGATTGGAAGATTACTAGAGGGAAAGGAATAAGCAGGGGCGGAATCCTCTTACTTCACTATTCAATTCATTGTGTTTCAGTTTTATATATTGTAAAAATACATTTTTGCTAATTAATTTGTTTTGATCCCCAGGCCACCTCAAGGCATACTGAAGAAGTTGCCTACAAGCACTCGTCCTATTTTAGATGATGATATTCGTAGCAGCCAACAAACTCTCCTCCACGATATTGAGAAAAAGCTTAGGTTCAATGAAGATTTAATGCGTGGTCATGTACAACAGGTATAGGATATATCCCTTCAATTGTACTGTTATGCCGTGAGGCACATACTGTACCTTCCATTACAGATTGGGTGAATGACTGAATATGTAACTAAATGAATGAGTTATGCAGTAATAATATGGCTTGGAGTGGAACCAACAAATGGACAGAGGGATCTCAAATAAATAAAGCATTCTTCTTCTACAAATTCTTTTCAACCCAACACCTGTTTGAATACCACGTTCTTCAAACATTTGAAAAGAATACAAAGTGGAGACTGCATGGTGCATTCTCACTTGCTTCCAATTTGCTATTCTGGAATTCTTATTACAAATTCATTTTGTTTTCCTTTAACATTGGAACTGGGGTAAAGTGACAATGTGAAACAATCTGGAAGCAGTGAGAACACGCATTCATCTAAACTGAGCGATCAGCAGAGCATCAGCGAGCAATCCTTTTCCAATCATTCATTTTCCATATTCATTCATCATGTACTATATGTGTCCCATATAACACCATGCATATCATATTAATCACACATTACTCACACATTAGCGGTAGTGATGCCTGTGTGTCTTTGTGTGTGTCCATGGGTGTGTGTGTTTGTTCATTAGTGTGTGTGCATTTGTGTTGGTGTTCATCATTCATCCCTATCCTCTCATAGAAGCCGACTACTTATGAGGGGAAAACAGCGAGCAGACACCTCGGACCAAACATTCCCGCCACTGTCTTTAACTATGACGAGGTACAGCGAACATCTCTCTCCCAAGCAATGCTTTGCTCAGAACATTTGGTAACACTTTACATTAAGTTGCTCTTATACCTATGCAGAAACACTGTATTTACGCCAGTAACGACATTGGATAAACATGTTTGTAACCCTTACAAAAAAAGATTGCAGTTTTGAAACTGCCTTAACTGCAATTGACTGGTATTTTGGATGCAATAATTCCAGAATAACTGCACACTAACTGCAGTTACACTGCAATATTACTGTAGTAAAAAAAACTGTTATTTTGGGCACAGTAATTGCAGCATACTGCAGTTATATTTCACTCTAACTGCAGTTATACTGCACTCTGACTGCAATCATTTTTCGTTAGAGAGGAATAGTTCCTTATTCTATTTGCATAATAACTAAAACCATTCAAGCCCATCATAATTGTTTATTTTTCAAATTACTGAATATTTAAAACAAACAATATACTTGCAGTGAAGCCGCTCAACAACTACAGTACATCACATTAGTGATCTAACAGCCTCCCATTCAGAGCGACACACAGAAGCAACCAGTGCTCAAGCACACGTCGACAGATCTCCCACCAGCCCTCCAAGATTCCCCCCACAGTTCCCCAAGACCCCCGCACAGAAAAAATAAAAAATACAATAATTCCACCCCCCCCCCCCCCCCATAATTGTTTCTTTTTCAAATTTGTCAAATTACTGAATATTTAAAACAAACAATATACTTGCAGTGAAGCCGCTCAATAACTACAGTACATCATTATTAAAAATATTACATATTGTGAGTGTAGTAATTACAGCATTTCTACACTGGTATAAGGGCAACTTAATGTAAAGCGTTACAGTATGTTGAAAACAGGTTTTAAATAGTATGGATGCATACTCCTATATCCAAACAGTAACCATGTTTCCGTCCAAACTTTTTATGCAAGTAAAGTACGTCGGATAAAAAATGTCCTGACAGGCCTGATGGAAACAGAAAATGTTTCTGTAAACGGTCTAAATGTAGACAAAACAAAATACGCTAGACAAAGTGGAATCTTTTTGTATTGGTAAAATGAATTAAGCGAGAAATGTCGGTAGAAACGCCTTTATGAGCAAATATTGATATATTAACCGTCATATCAAAGTAAACTTGGAGTTACGTAATGACATGTTTTGTGGTCCTGCCACTACGATTTGTCAAGAAAGCATGCAGTTTATTAGGCTACAGATTAAATAAATTATGATGAACTTCACAGGGTGGTGAAAGTGCAAGGTGATGAGCTTTCAATAAATATTGAGCGTCTTATTCTGGTGACATGATCATTGATGCTTGACTGCCGTTTAACAAATAAAAATAATCTCGCTACGTCATTACGCACAATTTTATCGGCAACAAGTCAATTTGACATAAACATATCTGGTGGGGAAATATGCATATTGTTTTTATGCGGAATCTGTCGCCAATTAATCATAAGTCATGCACTTTTAAAGTATTTGTAAACTAATATCCATTTCATGAATAATCTAAAGCAGTGGGCCACAACCCGTTGTGATAGACTGGTCAATCTCCAAACCATTCCTAGTTGATCACCAAACATGAAAAAAACGATGATAAAGCCTTGCATTCCTATTTATTTTATCTGTTTCACACTGTTGGCAGTAGGTGCACTTCATTCAGCAGCCCGAGCACCAGGTTGGCAAGGTGTTCCCATTTGGAACCATTTCATGTTTCTGAAGGTAGTCCGACGCCTATCCGGCAGTTCCAGAGAGCAAATCAAGTGCACCTATAGGACTCTAACGCTGGCCAAGCAGATAGCTCAGATCAAGAGTCTGCAGTTTCCTTGTGCCATATAATGTAAAAGGATGCCTGGAATGCACAGAAAGTTGATAATGTGAGACTTTTACAACCATGATGAGAAAGACTCAATGAATACAGCAAACAGCTGCTGTTTTTAATGAGTAAGTTCATGTTTAAGTTGTTATTCAGCACTGTTAATACTTTGTTCAAAACTTTAAAAGCCATCAAATGTGCCTTCTTCCTACTTCCACTCACACTACAACCACCACTGCAGCTACAATTAATGAGTATAGCGAAGTGTTTCGATAAGCTTGCATTGCTATTATTTGCGGCTTGTGTCTTATTTTATATCGAGGAACGTTTCACTTTCTTTAGTCATAGGAGTAACAACATGAATTGGTGCATGATGCAGTGCGACATACACTACATGACCAAAAGTATGTGGACGGCTCGTCAAACATCTCATTCCAAAATCATCGGTATTAAAATGGAGTTGGTCCACCCTCTGCCGCTATAACAGCCTCCACTCTTCTGGAAGGCTTTCCAATATAAGTTAGAACATTGCTGCGGTGACTTTCTTCCATTCAGCCACGAGCATTACTGAGGTCGGGCACTGATGTTGGGCGATTTAGGAATGCCAGATGGTGAAGCGTTATGCAACCAAGGACAGGCGATTTTTATGTGCTTCAGCACTCGCCAATCCCTTTCTGTGAGCTTTTGTAGCTTACCACTTCTTGGCTGAGCCGTTGTTGCTCCTAGATGTTTCCACTTCACAATAACAGCACTTACATTTGACCAGGGCAGCTCTAGCAGGGAAGACATTTGAGGAACTGACTTGTTAGAAAGGTGGCATTCCATGAAGGTGCCAGGTTGAAAGCTGTTCAGTAAGGCCATTCTACTGCCAATGTTTGTCTATGGAGATTGCATGGCTGTGTGCTCGATTCTATACACCGGGTGTGGCTGAAGTAGCCGAATCCACTAATTTGAAGGGGTGTCCACATACTTTTGTATATATAGTGTATGTTTCGCGTCAGTTGGAAGACTGTGTCCCCTTTTCTCAGCGGAGGGAGGGAGAGAGGAGGGACGTTGAGTCGGGTGAGAGGCAGTCTCACCACTGCTCCCTCCCCACAGACTGACCATCAGATGCAGGTCATCAGTCCAGTAAAAAAAAAACTCATTATTATGCTCACTGAGCTGTGCCTCACAAGTAATAGAACAAATTATCTCTTACCAGTGAGATCATAGACCAACAATTTTGAAATATAATTTCTAAATGGTCTGAGAAGAACAACATTAGCAGGGCTATTCAAGCGTAGCCAATGTGCAGCGATAATGTATTGGGGCGCCCTATAGCCTGGTTAATGTTGCATAAGCTTGTTTAAAAATTATCTGAGCGGTAGATCTTGGCTTGCATTTTGACTGAGTGATCTTGACTCAGCAAAGGTTGGTGACCACTGATTTTAAACGATTTCTAAACTGAAATATCGACCAAACTCATGTTATGTCCTAAATAGGCTGAGGTACTGTATATGACATTCTAAGATGTGAGCAACCTTCTACCTTTCTTATGTATAAAAAAACATTTATTTAAAATACAAGATTTCAACTGAAGCCATGGATCCCATCTGTTATCCCTCTGAAAGTCATTATGTTGTAATGTTGTCATAATTTCTATACATCTCAGACAGCACTACCATTACCACTAACATTACCTGTTCAGTTCCATTACCAAAATTTTTTTGTTTGCAATTATTTAAAAATATATATATCTAAGTATCAACGGAAGATCTGCCTAGAAGATTGTTGATGTTGAACCTGGTGTTTTGCAGGTACTATTTAATGAAGCTGCCAGTTGAGGACTTGTGAGGCGTCTGTTTCTCAAACTAGACACTCTAATGTACTTGTCCTCCTGCTCAGTTGTGCACCGGGGCCTCCCACTCCTCTTTCTATTCTGGTTATTCCATAGAAAATCTGCCATTTCCAGCTAAAATAGTCATTTACAACATTAACAATGTCAGAACTGTATTTCTGATCAATTTGATATTATTTTAGTGGACAAAAAATAGCTTTTCTTTCAAAAACAAGGTGACCCCAAACTTTTGAATGGTAGTGTACGTATACACTGAAATTCCACACTATACACTGACTCAGTGAATGGGTTCATCAGGAAGTGCATAGATGATGTTGTTCCCACTCTGGCGATTAGAATTGATCCAAACCAAAAAAACACGTGGATAGATGGCAGCAACACCTTCTTCACCCGCTTCGAGGAAAACAACATTGAGACACGACGTGGGCCCCCTCTGCTCACGAGGACTGTGTGCTCTCGTTGTTCGTGGCTGATGTGAGTAAGTAATTTAAGCTCGTTAACCCTCGCAAAACTGTCGGCCCAGACGGCATCCCAAGCCGCGTCGTCAGAGCATGTGCAGACGAGCTGGCTGGAGTATTCATTGGCATATTCAATCTCTCCATATCCCAGTCTGTTGTCCCCACTTGCTTATATCCAACATTGTTCCTGTACCCAATAAAGCGAAGGTAACTGAACTAAATGACTATCACTCACTTCTGTCATCATGAAGTACTTTGAGAGGCTAGTTAAGGATTATATCACCTCCACCTTACCCGACAACCTAAACCCACTACAAATCGCATACTGCCCCAACAGATCAACAGACAACGGAATCTCCACTTCACTGCACACAGCCCTATCCCATCTGGACAAGATAAATACTGTACCTAAGTAAGAATGCTATTCATCGACTACAGCTCAGCCTTCAACACCATAATGCCCTCCAAGCTCATCACTGAACTCAGTGCCCTGGGTCTGAACCCCTCTCTGTGCAACTGGTTCCTGGACGGGCAGACCCCAAGTGGTGAAGGTAGGCAACAACACCTCCGCCACGCTGATCCTCAACTCGGGGGCCCCGCAGGAGTGTGTGCTCAGCCCCCTCCTGTACTCTCTGTTCACCCATGACTGCGTGCACATCCCTGATGACCTGAAATAAATACACTGTGGTGAAGGTGGCTGAAGAAATTCAGTTTGGCCCCTAAGACCCTCACAAACTTCTACACCATTAAGAGCATCCTGTCGGGCTGTATCACTGTCTGGTATAGCAATTGCACTGCCTACAACTGCAGGCCTCTCCAGAGGCTGGTGCGGGCAGCCCAACAGCAGGGGCATACTGCCTGACCTCCAGGACATCTACAGCACCGGTGTCACAGGAAGGCCAAGTAGATCATCAAATCAAATGTATTTATATAGCCCTAGTACATCAGCTGATATCTCAAAGTGCTGTACAGAAACCCAGCCTAAAACCCCAAACAGCATGCAATGCAGGTGTAGAAGCACAGTGGCTAGGAAAAACTCCCTAGAAAGGCCAAAACCTAGGAAGAAACCTAGAGAGGAACCAGGCTATGTGGGGTGGCCAGTCCTCTTCTGGCTGTGCCGGGTGGAGATTATAACAGAACATGGCCAAGATGTTCAAATGTTCATAAATGACCAGCATGGTCCAATAATAATAAGGCAGAACAGTTGAAACTGGAGCAGCAGCATGGCCAGGTGGACTGGGGACAGCAAGGAGTCATCATGTCAGGTAGTCCTGAGGCATGGTCCTAGGGCTCAGGTCCTCCGAGAGAGAGAAAGAAAGAGAGAATTAGAGAGAGCACACTTAAATTCACACAGGACACCGAATAGGACAGTAGGAAGTACTCCAGATATAACAAACTGACCCTAGCCCCCCGACACATAAACTACTGCTGTATGTGGAAGGACCACCAGAGGGCAGGCTGGGCTCATGGATAGTAGCCCAACAAGGCATGGGAGACAAGGTAACCAGAGGCAATTAAGCACAGCTGACGGTACTAATGACATACTCTCCTTCCCCTATAAGAGAGAGAATGGAACCAGCAGAGAGGGGGGGAAAACTATCTCTGGAAGATGGCCACAGAGAGAGAGGAGCTATCCAGGAAGAACCACTAAGACGGTGACAATCCCGTGACTTTTTGTTGTAGTTTAAAGATAAGCCTATTGTGTTCCGGTTTCATCCGGAGGAGAAGATGTATGTTTTTCCTTGGAAGATTTTCATTGATTATGTTGGACTATTTGTGTTGACCAAATGCCCTCAATAGAGAACTGTGTTCAACCAAGAAAACCCACTCCTGAATAGTTTATTCCACCTTCCCGCTTTAGAGTGACGCCCAATTACTTGGTCCGCTCACATTGGTGGAGAATGCGGGCATTAGGTGGACGAGTGACACAAGGATAAGTGAGTAAATCAAGATTCTTCCAGTAGACCCGGAGGAACCATTCAAGAACGATGGATAACGCCCTACTACAACAATTGGTCACAGCACAGCAGACAACCATAGAGCTCCTGCAACAACAGCTGAGCCGACTAGAAGAACCTAGAGTTAAGCCAAGAGCGGCTGCTCACGCCATCTTACCTCGTCTCTCCAAGGAGGATGATATTGAGGCCTTCCTCATGACATTCGAAAGGACGGCCACCTTGGAAGAGTGGCCGCCCACAGAATGGGCGAGCGCATTAGCCCCTCTTTTGACCGGGGTGGCTCAGGAAGCCTATTTTGACCTGGATTCCTGCGAAGCTGCGGACTATGGGCGACTAAAAACCGAGATCCTGTCCCGGTACCAGCTGACTGCCAGAGATAGGGCTGTAAAGTTCCATCAATGGACCTATACAGCTGATCAACCCGTCCGTGCCCAGATCTTCGCCTTAATACGACTGACGAAACAGTGGCTAGAACCTGGAAAGGGAGTAGGACATGTGATAGAGACTCTCGTAGTGGACAAGATATTGAGAGAATTACCCAGTGACTTAAAAAGGGTTGTGGGGCAAGCCAACCCGTTGTCAGCCGACGACATAGCCCAGGCGGTGGAAACATATCGGTCTACAGGGGAGTTGTTAAAAAGTGACAAGGAGGAACGGAAGGAGTCTTCCAATCCCATACCACGACTCACCCCAGCGAGCTCGCCACCGAAACGTCCAAGCCCCCCCCGGAGGTTCGCATTAGTTACTGACCATGCGCCCCTCACGTGGATGGCTGGTAAGAGAAACAATAACAACAGAATAGCCAGATGGTTTTTGTCTTTACAACCGTTCTCTTTCCATGTCATCCACAGGGCCGGATCGAGGAACGGGAATGCAGACGCGCTGTCCCGACGCGACCAAGACGGTGCGTCTGGCGCCCGACCCTCCGGTTCGGTCCTGGGGGGGAAGGTATGTGGAAGGACCACCAGAGGGCAGGCTGGGCTCATGGATAGTAGCCCAACAAGGCATGGGAGACAAGGTAACCAGAGGCAATTAAGCACAGCTGACGGTACTAATGACATACTCTCCTTCCCCTATAAGAGAGAGAATGGAACCAGCAGAGAGGGGGGGAAAACTATCTCTGGAAGATGGCCACAGAGAGAGAGGAGCTATCCAGGAAGAACCACTAAGACGGTGACAATCCCGTGACTTTTTGTTGTAGTTTAAAGATAAGCCTATTGTGTTCCGGTTTCATCCGGAGGAGAAGATGTATGTTTTTCCTTGGAAGATTTTCATTGATTATGTTGGACTATTTGTGTTGACCAAATGCCCTCAATAGAGAACTGTGTTCAACCAAGAAAACCCACTCCTGACTCGTTTATTCCACCTTCCCGCTTTAGAGTGACGCCCAATTACTTGGTCCGCTCACATTGGTGGAGAATGCGGGCATTAGGTGGACGAGTGACACAAGGATAAGTGAGTAAATCAAGATTCTTCCAGTAGACCCGGAGGAACCATTCAAGAACGATGGATAACGCCCTACTACAACAATTGGTCACAGCACAGCAGACAACCATAGAGCTCCTGCAACAACAGCTGAGCCGACTAGAAGAACCTAGAGTTAAGCCAAGAGCGGCTGCTCACGCCATCTTACCTCGTCTCTCCAAGGAGGATGATATTGAGGCCTTCCTCATGACATTCGAAAGGACGGCCACCTTGGAAGAGTGGCCGCCCACAGAATGGGCGAGCGCATTAGCCCCTCTTTTGACCGGGGTGGCTCAGGAAGCCTATTTTGACCTGGATTCCTGCGAAGCTGCGGACTATGGGCGACTAAAAACCGAGATCCTGTCCCGGTACCAGCTGACTGCCAGAGATAGGGCTGTAAAGTTCCATCAATGGACCTATACAGCTGATCAACCCGTCCGTGCCCAGATCTTCGCCTTAATACGACTGACGAAACAGTGGCTAGAACCTGGAAAGGGAGTAGGACATGTGATAGAGACTCTCGTAGTGGACAAGATATTGAGAGAATTACCCAGTGACTTAAAAAGGGTTGTGGGGCAAGCCAACCCGTTGTCAGCCGACGACATAGCCCAGGCGGTGGAAACATATCGGTCTACAGGGGAGTTGTTAAAAAGTGACAAGGAGGAACGGAAGGAGTCTTCCAATCCCATACCACGACTCACCCCAGCGAGCTCGCCACCGAAACGTCCAAGCCCCCCCCGGAGGTTCGCATTAGTTACTGACCATGCGCCCCTCACGTGGATGGCTGGTAAGAGAAACAATAACAACAGAATAGCCAGATGGTTTTTGTCTTTACAACCGTTCTCTTTCCATGTCATCCACAGGGCCGGATCGAGGAACGGGAATGCAGACGCGCTGTCCCGACGCGACCAAGACGGTGCGTCTGGCGCCCGACCCTCCGGTTCGGTCCTGGGGGGGAAGGTATGTGGAAGGACCACCAGAGGGCAGGCTGGGCTCATGGATAGTAGCCCAACAAGGCATGGGAGACAAGGTAACCAGAGGCAATTAAGCACAGCTGACGGTACTAATGACATACTCTCCTTCCCCTATAAGAGAGAGAATGGAACCAGCAGAGAGGGGGGGAAAACTATCTCTGGAAGATGGCCACAGAGAGAGAGGAGCTATCCAGGAAGAACCACTAAGACGGTGACAATCCCGTGACTTTTTGTTGTAGTTTAAAGATAAGCCTATTGTGTTCCGGTTTCATCCGGAGGAGAAGATGTATGTTTTTCCTTGGAAGATTTTCATTGATTATGTTGGACTATTTGTGTTGACCAAATGCCCTCAATAGAGAACTGTGTTCAACCAAGAAAACCCACTCCTGACTCGTTTATTCCACCTTCCCGCTTTAGAGTGACGCCTAATCCACTAGAGGGATATCTTCAACCACCAACTTACCATCCTGAGACAAGGCTGAGTATAGCCCACAAAGATCTCCGCCACGGCACAACCCGGCACGGGGCGCCAACCCAGACAGGGAGATCACATCAGTGACTCAACCCACTCAAGTGACGCACCCCTCCTAGGGACGGTATGAAAGAGCCCCAGTAAGCCAGTGACTCAACCCCGGTTCCCCTCTTTCCACTGGGATTCTCTGCCTCTAACCCTATTACAGGGGCTGAGTCACTGGCTTACTGGGGCTCTCTCATGCCGTCCCTGGAAGGGGTGCGTCACCTGAGTGGGTTGATTCACTGATGTGGTCATCCTGTCTGGGTTGGCGCCCCCCCTTGGGTTGTGCCATGGCGGAGATCTTTGTGGGCTATACTCAGCCTTGTCTCAGGATGGTAAGTTGGTGGTTGAAGATATCCCTCTAGTGGTGTGGGGGCTGTGCTTTGGCAAAGTGGGTGGGGTTATATCCTTCCTGTTTGGCCCTGTCCGGGGGTGTCCTCTGATGGGGCCACAGTGTCTCCTGACCCCTCCTGTCTCAGCCTCCAGTATTTATGCAGCAGTAGTTTATGTGTCAGGGGGCTAGGGTCAGTTTGTTATATCTGGAGTACTTCTCCTGTCCTATTCGGTGTCCTGTGTGAATCTAAGTGTGCGTTCTCTAAATCTCTCCTTCTCACTTTCTTTCTCTCTCTCGGAGGACCTGAGCCCTAGGACCATTATTATTCGAACATGCTGGTCATTTATGAACATTTGAACATCTTGGCCATGTTCTGTTATAATCTCCACCTGGCACAGCCAGAAGAGGACTGGCCACCTCACATAGCCTGGTTCCTCTTTAGGTTTCTTCCTAGGTTTTGGCCTTTCTAGGGAGTTTTTCCTAGCCACCGTGCTTCTACACCTGCATTGCTTGCTGTTTGGGGTTTTAGGCTGGGTTTCTGTACAGCACTTTGAGATATCAGCTGATGTACGAAGGGCTATATAAATTAATTTGATTTGATATTGTGTGTAGATGGATGAGGAAAAACATATTGCGTCAATTTTAGAATAAGGCTGTAACTAAACAAAAACATTTTGGGGAAGGGGTCTGAATTCTTTCCGACTGCACTGTATATTTATATTCCGGACTGACATTGCTCGTTCTGATATTTCTTAATTTATTTATTTAAACTTGTTTAGTGCATATTGTTGTGTATTGCTAGGTGTTATTACTGCACTGTTGGAGCTAGAAACACAAGCATTTGCGATAACGTCTGCAAATCTGTGTATGTGACCAATAAACTTTGATTTGATTCCAATGTTCTTCATTGCATCTCAATTAGGAAAATTGGAATTGGATTGACTCCCATCATGCCTTTAAAACAATATCACCATTGCTAAATGGTGAAATGGTGCCCTGGGTCTGACTCCTCTGTAAATCTACTCAAGTACTGTAAACACTCTCCAAAACTGTTTCTGAAATGTATCCCCATTCCATCTTGGTGAAGTATTTGATACGATATTTCAAGTGGTAAATATGTTTCCTTCATTACATGCAGGAGTCTCTGCCATTATATCAGGTGTCATACTATTTTTATTTCTGTCATAGTATTATTATTTGCAGCATCTTGATCTTAATCTGTTTATTATAATTATTTATATTATATATTGATATGATACCTAGATATTTATTATAACAGTGATGCTCTTTTTAGTTTTGCTTAAATTTAACCTATGCAAGGAAAGCACTTTAATGACTTACACTATTGGCATGACTACTGCAATTATTTTTATAGAGCGGCCTTTCTTTATTTTAGGAGTACAAAGTGTCCAACTTTGAGCAGAGGCTGATGAGTGAGATAGAGTTCCGTCTGGAGCGCACGCCAGTCGAGGAGTCAGATGACGAGGTACAACACGATGAGATCCCAACAGGGAAGTGCATCGCTCCCATGTTTGGCAAAAAACTGAAGAACTTCAGGGCCATGGAGGGTGTGCCTATAACGTTCTCCTGTAAAGTGGTGGGGATCCCTGTACCTAAGGTGAGACAGTACATTTATGTTTTTTAAAAATATGTTATGTCACCCAGAATGTGTTTTTAGCAGAGGTTTTCATCTAAATGACCTTGTAGTATAAGTGATGACAAAGATTTTTAGTATGTGTATGTGATCCTGTCAGGATTTTATCTGCCAATGCCAGGGAGGAAGGACCGAGTGCTCTGCTTGATTGGGTCTCTCTGTTGTATTATATTCGGGGGGTCGTCAAGGATCTGGACTTCGGTATGGCAGTTCATCTGTATGTTCACCATACAGTGAGTGGACATGTACTCAACATTTGTTAGAAATCTTCCTCGGTCTTCAACCCATTTCAGGTTTACTGGTTCAAGGATGGCAAGCAGATCTTGAGAAAAAATTATCATTATAAGAAGATACGAGAGGGGGACGGAACCTGTGCACTACACATAGAGGTCACCAATAACGACGATGATGGCAACTACACTGTCCTGGCAGCTAACCCCCAGGTAGCATAACCTCCTGTAATTGTTTCACTCTTATACAACTTTCTTACCCCTTTGCCAAATCTGATTTGCTAATGAATTAATTGATGATCACCAGGGACGAATCAGCTGCTCCGGTCATTTGATCATCCAAACAGGTCCTCTCCGAAACCGAATGACACCTATGATTCACTCTCAGAGGTGAGAAGGACTGACTGAGTGTGCATTGTGATGTGCAGAGGCAAGAAGAACCCTCAGCATGGAGAGCCAGCATGATTTCAGCTCCTACCGTTGTTTGTAGAGGTTATGAACAGTAAGATCGCAGATGTAGATATTCAAATCAAATCAAATTTATTTATATAGCCCTTCGTACATCAGCTGATATCTCAAAGTGCTGTACAGAAACCCAGCCTAAAACCCCAAACAGCAAGCAATGCAGGTGTAGAAGCACGGTGGCTAGGAAAAACTCCCTAGAAAGGCCAATACCTAGGAAGAAACCTAGAGAGGAACCAGGCTATGTGGGGTGGCCAGTCCTCTTCTGGCTGTGCCGGGTGGAGATTATAACAGAACATGGCCAAGATGTTCAAATGTTCATAAATGACCAGCATGGTCGAATAATAATAAGGCAGAACAGTTGAAACTAGAGCAGCAGCACAGTCAGGTGGAAGTTGAAACTGGAGCAGCAGCATGGCCAGGTGGACTGGGGACAGCAAGGAGTCATCATGTCAGGTAGTCCTGGGGCATGGTCCTAGGGCTCAGGTCCTCCGAGAGAGAGAAAGAAAGAGAGAAGGAGAGAATTAGAGAATGCACACTTAGATTCACACAGGACACCGAATAGGACAGGAGAAGTACTCCAGATATAACAAACTGACCCCAGCCCCCCGACACATAAACTACTGCAGCATAAATACTGGAGGCTGAGACAGGAGGGGTCAGGAGACACTGTGGCCCCATCCGAGGACACCCCCGGACAGGGCCAAACAGGAAGGATATAACCCCACCCACTTTGCCAAAGCACAGCCCCCACACCACTAGAGGGATATCTTCAACCACCAACTTACCATCCTGAGACAAGGCTGAGTATAGCCCACAAAGATCTCCGCCACGGCACAACCCAAGGGGGGGGGCGCCAACCCAGACAGGATGACCACAACAGTGAATCAACCCACTCAGGTGACGCACCCCCTCCAGGGACGGCATGAGAGAGCCCCAGCAAGCCAGTGACTCAGCCCCTATAATAGGGTTAGAGGCAGAGAATCCCAGTGGAAAGAGGGGAACCGGCCAGCCAGAGACAGCAAGGGCGGTTCGTTGCTCCAGAGCCTTTCCGTTCACCTTCCCACTCCTGGGCCAGACTACACTCAATCATATGACCCACTGAAGAGATGAGTCTTCAGTAAAGACTTAAAGGTTGAGACCGAGTTTGCGTCTCTGACATGGGTAGGCAGACCGTTCCATAAAAATGGAGCTCTATAGGAGAAAGCCCTGCCTCCAGCTGTTTGCTTAGAAATTCTAGGGACAATTAGGAGGCCTGCGTCTTGTGACCGTAGCGTACGTGTAGGTATGTACGGCAGGACCAAATCAGAGAGATAGGTAGGAGCAAGCCCATGTAATGCTTTGTAGGTTAGCAGTAAAACCTTGAAATCAGCCCTTGCTTTGACAGGAAGCCAGTGTAGAGAGGCTAGCACTGGAGTAATATGATCAAATTTTTTGGTTCTAGTCAGGATTCTAGCAGCCGTATTTAGCACTAACTGAAGTTTATTTCGTGCTTTATCCGGGTAGCCGGAAAATAGAGCATTGCAGTAGTCTAACCTAGAAGTGACAAAAGCATGGATAAATTTTTCTGCATCATTTTTGGACAGAAAGTTTAAGATTTTTGCAATGTTACGTAGATGGAAAAAAGCTGTCCTCGAAATGGTCTTGATATGTTCTTCAAAAGAGAGATCAGGGTCCAGAGTAACGCCGAGGTCCTTCACAGTTTTATTTGAGACGACTGTACAACCATTAAGATTAATTGTCAGATTCAACAGAAGATCTCTTTGTTTCTTGGGACCTAGAACAAGCATCTCTGTTTTGTCCGAGTTTAATAGTACAAAGTTTGCAGCCATCCACTTCCTTATGTCTGAAACACATGCTTCTAGCGAGGGCAATTTTGGGGCTTCACCATGTTTCATTGAAATGTACAGCTGTGTCATCCGCATAGCAGTGAAAGTTTACATTATGTTTTCGAATAACATCCCCAAGAGGTAAAATATATAGTGAAAACAATAGTGGTCCTAAAACGGAACCTTGAGGAACACCGAAATTTACAGTTGATTTGTCAGAGGACAAACCATTCACAGAGACAAACTGATATCTTTCCGACAGATAAGATCTAAACCAGGCCAGAACATGTCCGTGTAGACCAATTTGGGTTTCCAATCTCTCCAAAAGAATGTGGTGATCGATGGTATCAAAAGCAGCACTAAGGTCTAGGAGCACGAGGACAGATGCAGAGCCTCGGTCCGATGCCATTAAAATGTCATTTACCACCTTCACAAGTCCCGTCTCAGTGCTATGATGGGGTCTAAAACCAGACTGAAGCATTTCGTATACATTGTTTGTCTTCAGGAAGGCAGTGAGTTGCTGCGCAACAGCCTTCTCTAAAATTTTTGAGAGGAATGGAAGATTCGATATAGGCCGATAGTTTTTTATATTTTCTGGGTCAAGGTTTGGCTTTTTCAAGAGAGGCTTTATTACTGCCACTTTTAGTGAGTTTGGTACACATCCAGTGGATAGAGAGCCGTTTATTATGTTCAACATAGGAGGGCCAAGCACAGGAAGCAGCTCTTTCAGTAGTTTAGTTGGAATAGGGTCCAGTATGCAGCTTGAAGGTTTAGAGGCCATGATTATTTTCATCATTGTGTCAAGAGATATAGTACTAAAACACTTGAGCGTCTCTCTTGATCCTAGGTCCTGGCAGAGTTGTGCAGACTCAGGACAACTGAGGTTTGGAGGAATACGCAGGTTTAAAGAGGAGTCCGTAATTTGCTTTCTAATAATCATAATCTTTTCCTCAAAGAAGTTCATGAATTTATCACTGCTAAAGTGAAAGTCATCCTCTCTTGGGGAATGCTGCTTTTTAGTTAGCTTTGCGACAGTATTAAAAAGGAATTTCGGATTGTTCTTATTTTCCTCAATTAAGTTAGAAAAATAGGATGATCGAGCAGCAGTAAGGGCTCTACGGTACTGCACGGTACCGTCCTTCCAAGCTAGTCGGAAGACTTCCAGTTTGGTGTGGCGCCATTTCCGTTCCAATTTTCTGGAAGCTTGCTTCAGAGCTCGGGTATTTTCTGTGTACCAGGGAGCTAGTTTCTTATGAGACATTTTTTTTGTTTTTAGGGGTGCAACTGCATCTAGGGTATTGCGCAAGGTTAGATTGAGATCCTCAGTTAGGTGGTTAACTGATTTTTGTCCTCTGGCGTCCTTGGGTAGGCAGAGGGAGTCTGGAAGGGCATCAAGGAATCTTTGTGTTGTCTGTGAATTTATAGCACGACTTTTGATGTTCCTTGGTTGGGGTCTAAGCAGATTATTTGTTGCAATTGCAAACGTAATAAAAAGGTGGTCCGATAGACCAGGATTATGAGGAAAAACATTAAGATCCACCACATTTATTCCATGGGACAAAACTAGGTCCAGCGTATGACTGTGACAGTGAGTGGGTCCAGAGACATGTTGGACAAAACCCACTGAGTCGATGATGGCTCCGAAAGCCTTTTGGAGTGGGTCTGTGGACTTTTCCATGTGAATATTAAAGTCACCAAAGATTAGAATATTATCTGCTATGACTACAAGGTCCGATAGGAATTCAGGGAACTCAGTGAGAAACGCTGTATATGGCCCAGGAGGCCTGTAAACAGTAGCTATAAAAAGTGATTGAGTAGGCTGCATAGATTTCATGACTAGAAGCTCAAAAGACGAAAATGTCATTTTTCATATTGCCCAGACTACTGTTGAACAGACACAAACCCTCATAGCAACCATAAACCCATATAGAGATAAACCAATCAGAGTTTTATCCCTATGATAGCAACACTAATCTCATACATCATTGTCTTAACGATTGCAGATGACAAGATATCTCAGCAATACCCGGGCCAATATACATGTACTGTAACATGTTCTGCACATCCCTACATGCCTACAGGGTGCGGGCCCGCATACAGGAAGTGGAAGAGGGTGAACCAACCCAGGAACGCTTCTTCCAACCTCACTTCCTCCAGGCTCCAGGGGACATGGTGGCTCATGAGGGCAGAGTCTGTAGATTAGACTGCAAGGTATGTGACATAACCATGGACTGTAAAATAACTGAATAGAGTGATTTAAGCAATGGTCATTTAATACATTTTAGATTTACTATAAAAAAACATTGTGCTAAATATCAGTCAGGATAGCCTTTGAAGATAGATAGTACTGTATACATCTCACAAGAAGTGCTATTGTGTTTCTCTGTTTTCCAGGTTAGTGGCCTTCCAAACCCAGAGCTGATGTGGCTGATCAACGGGAGGCCCATCTACCCAAACTTCTACCACCGGATGCTGGTGAGGGAGAATGGAATCCATTCCCTTGTCATAGACCCTCTAAAACAGGACGACGCTGGGACATACACTTGCATTGCCAGCAACAAAGCAGGACAGAGCTCCTTCGGTCTAGAGTTAAGAGTTGTGGGTAAGAGTTCTCAAAACAAGTATTTTCATGAAACCCAAATAGTGTACATCTTGGTAACAAATTAGTATTACATTATTAATAAATATTTAGAAGCATTTATGATGACTTATTATTGAAAGTGTAACAATGTAACAATTATATAATATATATATTATATAAATGTAACAATTATATAATGTAGGTAATCAATGATAGGTTTTGAATAATTGATGACAAAAACATACATTTGTTTATATATTGACGTATGCCATGACAATTAATAAGTATTATAGTAATTGTACATGACAGAGAATAACTTATTTTCCCATTCAGAAAAAGAGATGAAGCAGGTCCCCCAGTTTGTGGAGAAGCTCCAGAACACAGGCATCGCAGAGGGCACCCCCGTCCGACTGGAGTGCAGGGTGCTGGGCATGCCTCCACCTGTCATCTACTGGAAGAAAGACAATGACACCATTCCTCACACCAAGGCCAGAGTCAGGTTAATA